>NC_133343.1:29416637-29716637 GCF_030506205.2 Paramisgurnus dabryanus | reverse complement strand
AGATTGATCATCATTAGCTCATTTAAATTAACTGCATTGGCAGAGGGCGTCTGAATAGAAGCACTTATCTGAGTCTTTCATGGGCGCCTTTATGAGCTCCAGTCTGTAACTGAGCTCGCTGCTAGCCGAAAATGTATCAAACGCACCACTAAATGGACCAATTCTGTTTATAGGAACTGTGGGCAGGCTGTGGCAGAGTCCATGCCCCTGTAAAAAGATAATATGTTCCCTATTAAATGTCCCTGGGATGACAAATTGCTTCCAGAAAAAAAATGGACGTTAAGGAAATGAGCTGTGACACTTTAAAATAGACATCCACTCTCTGTAATGCCTTAAATTCATAATTCTCTTTCATACTTTATTGGAGGTGAAGAATTCAATTTCCCTTTTCTGTGGTTTTTTACAAGTTTTTATACTCATCTACTTCCTCTTTGTAATTCGCTTTGAATTAACATTTCATTTCCATTTCTTCTTTTTTGGTCATTTTTATTGTGAATGTGTTGCAATGCCGTTTCTTTCATTGCCGTCAACTTTATTGGTGTGGTGTTAATATTATTTAGGAAAAAATTAGGAATGCATTAATACCGACACTTTTCAAATTATGATGTTCTGAAATCCGAGAAGTGCATAAAGTACAAACTGCAACTGTGTCATTGCCATCCAATTCAAAATAATTGCATGCTGTTAAATTAATTACTGTAGAAATTACAGTATAACTGGCAGCTGTTTGCAGTAACTTGCTGTAGATTTAAATGATTTTATTTACTGGCAATGAATATTATGAACAACATTAAATGAACATTAAACATCTGAAGGAAAAAAAATGAAAAAGTTGATGAGGATTTCTCAAATTATAACACACAAAATTATAACACGCACATTTAAAACTACAGTAAGTTACTGGGAAACAGCTGCATAATTACAGCAATTTTTCAGTATAAGTTCAAGTGTGTTTCTGCCCTAAAAACAGCTTTAAACTGCAGATACAAATTATAAGCCGATATATCCGTGCATCCAACCCCAAATAGTGTTTTGTTTAAATTTTAGTATTTAATTTTTCATGTTACACTGTAAAAAAATTCCATAGAAATTACAGTGTTACTTGTAGCTGGTTGCCGGTAACTTACCGTAGATTTATATTTATGTTATTCAATGGCAAGTGTTTGTTTAAGGTTAAATAAATATTAAATATTAACAAGTCTTTATCTTTACAGAATAAAACTATAAAATAACAGCCTCATGCAAAGCATTCTGGGAACCAGAAATTATCATCAACCTTTTGTTTTTGCACCAGATTTTTTGCAACCAGTTGCAAGTAACACTGTAATTTCTATGGATTTTTTTAACAGTCTATGAAAGAGTGGGACAAAATTTTAATAAAACAGCCATTTTTTTTGCTGTTAAATTCCTTTTTAATAACTAAATTGCAACACATTAGGTGAAGACATTTAAAAACTTGACTAAAAAAATTTAACAATTGATAGGAAAATAGCTTTAAAGAGAACCTCAGAGTGGGCGAGAGAGAGAGAAAGAGAAATGGAAGGATGTTAAAAGTGAGTGATTTGGGTTGGCAGGGTTCTGGTGGAGGAGTGTGGTGGTTCTGAAGTCCTCCAGAAAGAGGCGCCAGTGTGTCCGGCAGGGGCCCTGACCATGAGCCGCTTCCCCCCCAGGAGTCACAGCCACAACACCCCCTAACAAACCCGCTAGCAGGCCGACGGCCGTTGCCACGGCATGCTTCTTTAATATCCAGCAGAAATCGAAATATCTTTGTGGGTTAACACACAAACACAAATATTCGGCATCATGCACTCTGACATATAACCTGATACACACATGCACACACTCAGACACAACTGTTTGGCATCATGCACATACTGTACACACATGCACTCGCGCTCAAGCATGCTGACTTCACATGCATTTACACACATGCTCACCACCAAAAATAAATATATAAAAATCATTTGGTTCTCTCATTTATTGCCAAGAGCGGTTAGAGGGACATTTTAACATGATGTTACAGCACGTAATGGGAGGACGAAAAATGCTTAAGGCCGCACAAACCAGTTTGGCTTCTAATAGCGAGGCAGACGTAGACAACTGCAATGCTTGACCTATCTCCCCCTTAATGCTGGTCGGAAGCCTTTGTGTTTATTTGAGTCTCGCTAACTTAAAGCAAACCTTTAAAGCAAAAATACACTTAGGTGCACAGTGATGGAGACCGTCTTCATTCGGTCTGTTAAATGGACTTTCGTTAAACAATCAAAGCCAAAGAGGGCAGAAATATAAACACTGGGCACAGATTGAAGGACTGATATTGTCTCCCGTGTTTACCCAAGGGAAAGAAAAATCACCATTACTGAATGGAAAGAAAATGGAGACTTTTGTTAAGAAAAAGACCACATGTGTCTCCGCCAGAGTTTCTGAAGAGATCTCAACAATGTCTCACATTGGGCTCAGACCTATACATTAAAAGACAGATGTGCATCAAAAATGATGCATCAAAAAGCAATAACATGAGAGTACGGAGAACGTTAAGAGTGCATGCATACAGACGTAATGTTGTTGTTGAGGGACGTGCTGAAATTAACACACGGGTTAGTTTGAGCACATAATGACGCTGATGAGATTTCCCTTAAACGGCCTGGGTTTGGAGCCGGACCGCTCCAGAGCCACCAACCGCTGCTGCCGCCAAAAATAACACTGCAGCGCCACTCCAGCCCGCAGCGCGGCCCACCGCAAGAGCCGGGATCAAAACACACACAAGAAAAGGAAACACAGCACATTGAGGGAAGGAAAAAATTGTTCATATAACTTTACTCGACTTCTTATAAGATACACAGAATCTGCTGATGATTTTGGCTCCTGCTAAAGCCACAAAATTGAATCTACAGATGGGGGCCAAGGCTGCAGAGAGGATGTGTGTATGTGTGTGTGTGTGTGTGTGTGTGTGTGTGTGTGTGTGCGTGCGTGCGTGCGTGCGTGCGTGTGTGTGTGTCGCTCAATAGAGATCTGATGAAATAAATCGCCTGCAGTGGCGCTTTATAGTAAAATCATTCATCGCAGGCAATTACATTCATATTTCAGAAGGCAGTGAACAGATCACGAAATGCTCAGATTAAAGTTTGATAAATGAGACGCCATGGCACGGCCACAGCAGAGCAATGGTTTTAGATGGATGTGTGACGATGTGTGTATTATTGACCAAGCAATTAAACATGATTTCAAATATGAGGAATTAAACATTTAATGTGAAATCGATGATTTGCTCCTATGAAACACCACATTGTAGTAATGAAAGTTTATTAAAGGGATAGTTCACCCAAAAATTTTAATTCTGTTATCATTTACTCATCGTGATATTGTTACAAACCTGTATAAATGTCTTTGTTCTGATGAACATGAAGGAAGATATTTTGAGGAATGTTTGAAACCAAACTGTTCATGAGCCCCATTCACTTTCAAAGTAGGAAATAAGAATACTATTGAAGTGAATGGGGCTCACAAACAGTTTGGTTACAAACATTCCTCACAATAGCTTCCTTCATGTTCATCAGAACAAAGAAATGTAGACAGGTTTGTAACAACATGATGGTGAGTAAATTATGAAAAAATTTTCATTTTGGAGTGAACTATCCCTTTAACATGCGCGTGAACAAACTCATGATGAATCAATGCTGCCCCACTGAGGAGACACGAGAGATGCGCACAGAAAAGAGTGGTGGAGAGAAAAACAACTTTTTAAAACTCCTTAATGTATAGTTTAGTTTTAAAATAATTTGTAAAATTATTAAAATAATTTATATAAACAATATTATTACATTACTTGATGTCTAAACCTTACCGCCACGATGCTTTGGCTCTTATGATTGGTCGTTATGCGGTTGTTGAGGGGCTGTGAGTGGCTCTTGCAGTATTTTTGTATTTTGACCTTTACACTGATTTGCATAACTAAAAGAAAAAAGTAAAGTTGACTCCGCTAGTTTTTGTTTTAATAGTTTTAACCATTTAGTAACGTATAAGGACAGTGTTTTGTAAAAGAACCTGAGCTTAAATATATATGTTTTATAATGTGAGTTCTTCACATCAATACATATCCACTAGATGGAGCCATATCTAGTGTAAGCAATAATGGTGTAATACAAAAACAGTAAAGCGTATATATTAAAAAATATTATAAAAATAACATATATTATAAAAAATAAATAAAATAAATAAAACTGACAACTCTTTAATAATATTTAATATTGAATATAGTAATATTTTTAGGAATCTAAAAATCTACATCTGTAGTAGCAATATGATTATTTATTTGTATCGTTATTGAATAATTACAAACGAATGTAATACAAATTTACTATTTCAGACAATAATAAGGTGTAATATTAAATTATATATATTTTTTTGTTTTTTATAATTAAAATTATAATGCATATAAAATAATAAAATAATAATTTAATATTACGCTTTATTATTGTTTGAAATTATTGTTTCATTACAGTCGTTTGTAAGAAATTATATTGCTATTGCAGAGGCAGACTTTTAACTTAGTAGTAAAAATATTATTATTAAATAGTTGTCATTAACATATTTTTTATATATTTTAATATATATTTGCAATACGACAAATACGAGTTACAATACAGTCAAGACAACTCATAGGAAACATTTTCTGTGGGATTGGCCTACATTCAACCGTAGGATTCAACCAGAGTCGTATACGACTCTGGATTCAACCATTGTTATTAAAATAATTAAAAGTGAGTCAACCCTCTCATCGCGATGATTTCCTATTGGCTGCAGTGTCCACGCTGCGTTACGTCACTGGACAGCCGTGCGTCTCGCTGTAGTAGTGTGATGCGCTACATCCAGTCGAGCTGCTGTAATCTTGTGGACGATACGATTACAAGTCAAAAAGGATTTTAAAGGAATATAGTGCACGAAATACAAGAAGATTAGTGTTTTGACATATCTGGTTAACAACACAGATATTTTATGGGTTATAAACAGCTGGTTACGTCAGGTTAAATTAGAAGCTTATGCTCGCGGTCAGTCAGTTCACGTTGGTTTTGGCGCGTTAGATTATCTAATCTGTGGTGATAAAACGCGTTTGACTTCTCTACCGACAGCAAATGTCTAACAAGCATGTGTTAGTGGTGGAGTCAGAGTAAAACTGTGCAAATGCGAGTGTGCACTACTGGAGATTAAAGCAGTATGGCATCGTGGAGGGTCGCGTTTATCGTTTTACTGTGGGGTGAGTCCAGCTCTATGTATATAAATGCTATTGTGTGTGGATGTGGTGCTTGGTAATCATTCAATAATATTGTGCTCTATGCTGAAGTACCGCGGTATTTGTGGCTTTTTGACACCTATCAGTGGTATTCTTGAAACTACCAAGTACAATGAGTATTACGTAACTAACATAGGTGATGATGTTACTCAATTCATTTCATTACCACACCCTTACAAAAAGTACTCTGGTACAGCGATTCTGTCAGATGATAATTAGATATAGACTTTACCTTTTGTTTCGTTTTTGATTTCATGGTTTATCTCTGCATGTAAAGCTCTTGATATTTGGTTAATGAATGAGATTTGTAACCATGCGTATCCTCATTGATTTAGCTCTTTATGAAACATTATTACTTATTTTGGCATTTTTTCGTGTTCAGTTTTGTGACCTCCACAAGTCACAATAATGACGTCATCATGTACCATGCACATGTTTTCAGGATTTTCGCTGCTGCAGTTGTGTGTTTAATTACACATCTGATCTGTTTAAAAGCCTTCTGGTGTCGGTTCATGAGAGGATGTGTGTCGTCACATATTGTGATGAGACATCAACACTACAGCCACAGACAGAAATGACACAAAATATGTGTTTGTAAGAGATCACACATTAATGCATAATTATTATTATTTTGCATTATTTAGTCACTACTTTAGTGTTTTTGATAAGTCAACACAGAAGTGTCATACAGTTTGACATGATCTAATTCACCTAAAACTATTTTAAACAACATTAAAGTTAATGTCTATGTTATTTGTCATCCAATCAGTAATCGTTTTGGTTTAAAGTATATGTGTTGTGTAGTAAATAGGGAAACGTCTCAGCACACGTCTCGTTTTTCAAGTTGTGTAAGTTTTTGATGAACAGGATCATGGACGCTATCACACCCAACCACTGGTGTCAACAACAGCATAACAATAGCTTAGTTTATCTCGCCAGTTAATCACTAGTCAAACCGTCATACACGTTGTGGGAAAACTTTTTATTTTTTCAGATATATGACACATTACCACTTGCTTTTATTGCTATATTGCCTTTTATTATGCAAACATCCGGAAAACATTTGAATTTGTATGGTTGTTTTAGTGAGACAGCTTTATCATGAGTGCAACAAAATATAAAAGTTCCTACTAGTAATGTATGGATGCAACCGATACAAACTTTTTGTGCCGAAACCGATATGCAATTACTTAAAGTTTTTTTTTACCTTAAAATAACGTTTCCAAAAAAGTTTCAGTGGTTCATCCACTCAAAACAGGGTGAATGGCACTTTCACAATCGCTTTGCAGCCCTCTATCGGCCAAAACCGCACTAAAGAAGTTTCCAACCGTCGGGTAGTGGTCCTGTAGTTTGAGTGAAAACTACAAAAACTTGCTTTACGGCAGACCTACAATCCAATCAGAGCCAGCTATGCTGCAGTATTTACGACAGTGCTACTGAACAATTACGCGTCTAACCTGTAGGGGGAGCAGAGAGCAATAACTCTTTAGTGTTGCTTTAAAGGCGGGGTGCACGATTTTTGTAAACCGCTTTGAAAAGGGGAGTTGGGCCAACTACCAAAACACACTTGTAGCCAATCAGCAGTAAGGGTCGTGTCTACTACCCGACATCGTTGCCTGGGTTGTGTATGTGTGAGGCGGGTCTAACAAAAGAAGGTCCAGATTCTATTGGGTAGGGGTGTGTTTGTTTAGGTGATTTTAAATGTCAACATTGGCTTTCAGAGATCATACACCCCGCCTTTAATGATATGTTCCGATACCAATACTAGATACTGGTGATTTTGCTTTTAATTCCTTGTTTCAAATGATTATGTCATGAAATCCTAGAATCCTAATTCAAAATAATCACGCAGAATGAGTTCTGATGCTTTTTCTGACCCTTTTGATTGTCAGGATATAATCTGCCCTGATCATCGGCTGTTTTAAACACTAGTCCAATAGTAGGGGAAACCGCTTTTATCTCCTAACACTGATTGTAGGCTGGTATATCGGTGCATCCCTAGTTTCTGGTTGAAAAATGTTTGCCGCTATATAAAAAGATGACATCAGCAGTGAGGCAAGGACTGACAGAATGGTTTACTGTTTCTTATTTGTCGGCCTATTCATTCAGAAACACATTACACAAACATTATGCTAGACTGGGACACCAAGCAGTTACTGGGCTTGAATAGACAATAAATATCTTTATTACCATTCATGGGAATTTGTAGAAAAATGCATTGCATAGGTCAAAATTATCGCTTTTCCTTTTGTGCCAAAATTAGTAGTTTATTATGTAAAGATCATGTTCCATCCATGAAGATATTTTGTACATTTCATACCATAAATATATCAAAACTGGGATGCAAGTGGATGCAGCATAGTCACGATCAAAATTGGCCAGAAAAAAACTATTTTCTACAAACTTTACTTTGCTATTCGATCCTTGGGCTTCCCATTCAAGTTTAGTTCATATAAAAGCTTACAATTTACCCTATTCAGTAAGCAAGGTCAGTACAGTGGTAAGCCAGTAGAGATTGCTAAAACTAACCTTTCCGTTATCAATGTACATGATAAAGACTTCATTTGGACTTTAAATTCGATTTTTCTTGATTTTTTTTTTTTTAATTATTTTGGTTAACATGCCAAACTGTGCACAGCTAACAAATTTTTTGTGACACATGTTCATTTCCTATTTGTTTTGTTCTTTTAGAGTTCCATTGTAGTGTTTGCCGTGACGTTTCTGTCCCGGCCGGTCCACTGTACCGGGTAGCCGGGTTCCCTCTGTCCCTGCCCTGCACCGTTTCAGCATACGAAGGCTCACGGACTCAGGACTTTGAGTGGTCCCTGTACCGGGAGGATGCCAAGGGTCAGCAGATGCATGTGGTGTCCACACGAGATACCGAGTTCCCGTACGCTCCCTTCCAGCCTCGTGTACGATCGGGTGAGGTTCGGGTGGAGAGGGACTCGGGCGACAAAGCCAGACTGATAATTCAGAGGCTCCGCCCAGAGGACCAGGGTCGTTACGAATGTTACACGCCCAGCACTGACACCCGCTACCTGGGGAACTACAGTTCATCAGTGGTGGTCAAAGGTGGGTGGCATGAAATTAAAAACCAAATGAAACTTTAAACAAGTGCCATCAGAAATTCTTAGTCTTTTAATTTAAATTCAACTTCCTGTTGGGCGTTCATTACTGTGATTTTGAAGGTTTATTGCCTTTTTATTTGTAATGTATTCTTCTTTCTGAAGTGATTCCAGATACTCTGCTCATAACACACTCACGCATCCTAAGCGGCCAGCCTATGATCGAGGGGGCGGAGCTTCAGCTGACCTGCATGGCCTCCGTCCAATCAGAGCAGCACACTCACGTGGCAGTCACGTTTGGCATGCGAAGCAGCAAGGGGACGGAGTCCGCAGGCCACAACCTTCGAGAAATCATCGCCTTGGATCGCGAGCTGCTTGTGACTCCGGGGCATGGTGGATCGTATGAGAGGAGATATAAAGAGGGAGAAATCGCTCTGGAAAAGATAAAAGGAGATGGAGGAAGGGATCTGTACGTGCTGAAGATAAGCGCCCTGACACCGGACGATTCCGGAGCGTATTTTTGCGAAGCCGTGCAGTGGGTCAGAGACCCACAGGGCACATGGGAACGCATCGCTCAGAGAACCATGGAGATGGGAAATCTCACCGTTCAACCTCTCGGTTAGAAATAAACAACAGTTCTTATTTAATCTGATTTAAATGCAAGATGCTTTTTAATTTATAAAACTTCTGACCCTCATGTGCGATTTTTTTTATTTGTAACCAGTCTGTTTAATTTTATTGTTTACTCTCACAGCGGACACGCTCACCGTACGCTCGACACCAGAAGGTGCCGTATCGCTGCAGACCGGCGCTCCGCTCACCCTCACCTGTAAGGTGTCTGGCGTGGGCTTGTGGAACCGCTCGGCACTCCTCGTCCAGTGGATGCGGCGCGGGAGGACAGGGGGAACGGAGGTGGAGGTGGCACGCATGGGCACTGACGGTGTCGTGAGCTGGGGCGATGATGTCAGCAGGGCGGGTGGAGGCAGTATGGAGAAGGAAGCAGACGGGAGTTTCTCTCTGCGCCTGTTTTCTGTTCACCCCGTTGATTCCGGACTCTACCGGTGTGCCGTGAGCGTGTACGCCGGCCGACTAACACCAGGACCATCGAGCCCTGCTACCATAACTCAGAGGTCTGATTGGGTCACTGTTAACTTGAAGACTGAAGGTACGTGTAAAGTATTTGATTTAACCTGTTTATGGGTACATTTTAAAATCTGTGTACAATGTGTACAAGCCGTTACATTAAATCATAATAGTGGGTTGCAAAATTCTGGGAATTTTCAAGGCTGGGAACTTTCCATGGGAATATATGGGAATTAATAGTAATTAATGGGATAAACTGTGAATTTGAAAAAAATATTCATTACTCAATAATATTAGAATAATTTCTGAAGGATTTTTGATTAAATAAATCCAGGCTTGATAAGCGTAATGCTGTGATTACACCAACCGCATTTCAGGCATCCAAATCAAAATCGCATCTACCGCGCCTAGTTTGCCACTTGAACAGTTTGAATGCATTTGCGGATTTGGCTTCTGACGCGCGTCAAATGCTTGCTTTTTCCGCACGTCTACTTTGCTCTAGACGCGTGGAAAAAAGCAAGCAGTTGACGTATGTCGGAAGCGAAATCCGCTTCTTGTGGGAGGAGCAAGTGCTATGCGGTTCAGGGTTTCCCGCAGCACTTTTCAGTTCGGGCGGCCCACCTAAGCTGGGATACCCTACCACCTTTACTAGATTGTCCAAAAAAAAAATTTGCTGCACAAAAGGCCATCAAGTGCATCTCAGAGAATAGCGTGGCCACACTTCACACCGCAAGCGGGCACGCGCCACATGGCCGAAATGAGAGAAAGACATGGTAAGTCACTGTCTGGAGGAAAACTAGCCTGTTGATAAAACATTTAATTCAATTTCTTCAAAATTGAGTTTTATTTGAGTGTTTTAAATAAAAATATTTTCATCATGACGCGTACGCCCCGCCCCTTTGATTGCCACCCCCCCGGCCCGCCCACCGGCACAACCCTACCACCTTAACTAACACATTTTCTGCGGGAAACCCTGCGGTTGTCTGTTTGCAAGATGACTGATGTTGATTGTGCATTTATCGAGAGAGTTACCGGTTTGTATTTAGTCAAATTCGCGTCAAATACAAAATGCACAAAAAGCACCATTCGCGTGTACCGTGCCATACGCTCAATTCGCGCAAACTAGACGGAAACGTGTCTTCCGCACCACGCTAAACGCCTCATCCGTGCCGCGGGACCTTACATTGACTTAACATTGAAATCACTCGCGCTTGCTCCCTCTATCGCGTCTGGTGTAAACGCAGCATAAGTATCATGATTTTATTACCCTGCATGCATATCTGCAACTGATTGATAGCAACTGGCACAAAGCTGTTTTTATTCCTCTTGGTTCTACAATACGGATGTTCAAATATGTGACCAGTCACGGAAAGTAGGGACACAAGTCGGATCTGGGCATTTTGAGTTATTCACAGATTCTGAAAGTGCAGTTTCTAAGCTTTCCAACGATGTGTAACACATGGAAATCTGATAAGATTTGGAGAAGTTGTGGCCATTTGAATATAGGAACTCAGAAATACTCAAACCGAGAAAATCGAGACGAAAGGGACTCTTCTTTTCAGCTGGGGGAGACAATAGGGCTCATTTACATCTCATTTAGCTAAGCCATGCCCCCTGTAAAACCCTTTTTGAGATGTTCTAGCATCATATGTAGTATTTTATGACCAAATGACAACCCGCAAAAATAAACATGACTCTTTTACCTTTGTGGGGATCACAAGTCGAATCCAGTCTGTTTCAGATTATCCAATGTCCATATTTGTCCACAAATGCATATAATCCGTGAAGTATAGATTGTTTACATCAGATTTCGCATGAATGTCTGGTAATACAATATAATATATAATCTGAAGACTATTTAAATCGTAACATGTAAGGGTATATGAGCTTACATTCCGTTAAACACATGAACCCGCCTTCACAGTTTGTATTTAAAATAGGGAAGTAGTATAATAGATCATCCAAACAGCGCCGTCGAAAACGTGACATCCTTTAGAGAGGTTACCAATGGCTCGCTCGTTCCTCCATCAGCCAATGACTTCATGGAAAATATTGATAGACAAAACATGTAGCCAATTATATGAAGAATACAACGATATCTGTGTAACTTCTGTGTGTTTGGACTCATGCTGCGCTGCAAGAACTGACATACAGATGACGTCAAAGTACCGCGAGAGCGAGTCGAAATTAAACTACTCCGTAAGATTTCTTGAAGAGCTCTCGCGGTACTTTGACGTCTACCGACTGCGGCGCCGCATAAAGTCAGTGACGCGGCTGACGTACGATGCGGCTGACTGTTATTTGTTCCGCCCCAGCTTCTTTTATTTTTCTTTTGTTTTGTGCGCCCGAGCTTTACAGTCTGGGGAGACGCACGCTATAAGTTTGAAAAAAAAAAAAACTTAGCAAACATGTCTGAGGAACAGGGCAGCGCGTCACTACAGTCACGTGACTTCACGCTCGAGCCGGAAGAGAAGACAATGCTGAATAAAGTCGTAATTCTGCTATTTTTGGACCAAACTGTATTTTCGATGCATCAACACAATCTTACTGACCCACTGATGTCACATGGACTACTTTGATGATGTTTTTATTAACTTTCTGGACATGGAAACCATACATAGATTTTCAATGAAGGGGAAAGCTCTCGGACTAAATCTAACGATAAAACATCTTAAACTGTGTTCCGAAGATGAACGGAGGTCTTCCGAGTTTAGAACGACATAAGGGTGAGTCATTAATTACATTATTTTCATTTTTGGGCGAACTATCCTTATTTAGTAGTCACGCTGTTCCCTTTGTGGGCGGAGGCGAAAACACAAGCTTATACAGTATGTAAATATACACACAGACAATGACGCCCCCCGCTGCACGCTAGAATCTCCGGAAAAACAAGCCTATTTTAACCGCAAAATGTACGCTTTCAAATATACAAAAACTGCTATCTCAAACATGGAGAGGCTTCTTCGTGATCTCAACTAACAGATTCTGCAATAAAACGAAAATCACAAATTTCGAAAAAAAAACTTTGTTTCTCATTTTCTCGAAACTTGTGCTGCCGACTTGAGTCCCTGGTTTCCGTGACGGGTCACATATTTGTCTAAAAGACTTACACGTATGATTGTATATGATATAGTTTATATAAATTTCCAAATAATTCTCGTAAATTCCTGTTAAGTTTCCAATTGCAATTTTCCAAAATGCCCCAGATTAAGTTCCCATGGAAAGTTTCCGGAGATTTATCTGAAACTTTGCGCCCCTTTGCAGCCCTAATGCCTAGTGGCTTGGAGTATATTAACATTTTAACTACCTGACTTAACACTGCAATGTAAAATGAAAAATGTTTTGTTCCTGTGCTTCATCAGATGTCCGTGTATCCGCCACCATTGATCTGCTCCAACGATCGCTGCTGAAACGAGGCAGTACGGTCATCCTGATCTGCAACGTTTCTGTGCTGACCACCGGTCCTTTCCAGGTGGAAGTGAAGTGGTTTCAGAAGAGAGAAGATCCAGAGAGAAACAACATCCCATTGTCAGAGGACAGCAGAGGGCGCGCCCTGGCGACTCTGACCTACGCCGGTCTGGCACAGATCCACAGTAACAGCAGTGAACTGAGTGTCGATCGCGTGTCCGTGAGTTCTTACAGGCTGAGAATATTCTCGGCCCATGATGAGGATCAGGGTCACTATCGGTGTCAGGTGGAGGTTTGGTCACAGGACCCACACGGCGTATGGTACAACACCGGCGGCAGAGCGGAGTCTGAGACCGTACACCTATACCTGTATGCTCGAGGTAAGAATGATGTTTTCAACTTTATAGGAGCCGCTCGTCTCACAGCTCATCAGAAATGAATCTGTGGTGTATTGGTTAGTGCATGTGTTCAGCATATACAAATAAATGATATATATCATTAGGGCTGTCACAATTATTAATTTATCGTCTCATCACGATTGTTTGACCTCATCGCAATGATTTTAGATCACCACAATGATTGCATATGTCTCTAAAAGCACAAGGGGGAGCTGCAGCACGTGTATAAATGAGACCGTATCTAATGGCGCTCCTTGACTGACATTGTAATGCGATACATTGCAAAGCCATTTAATACAATGGAAAAAAGCATTTAAAGAAATTCATATTTATTGCCAGGCAAATGGTGATTGTGTTTCAATAGTTTAATTTAGAACAAATTATTGATTTTATATGTTAAACAACTGATAGTTGAAAAGTAGATTAAAGCAGATCATTTCAAAAAGTAAAAGGCACTTGTTTTAAACAACAACTCTATCAAAGGTTTACCAGGAAAACCTCATGTTGTTCAGAAGTGTTTATAAGGGCGTTGAATGGATTGGTAGTGGTTTATATTTGCATTGACGTGTTTTTACCTGCAGTTGCTGATCTGCTGCTCATTCCCCTGGTGATCGGCGCCTCGTCTGCGTTGTTTATTGGTGTGTTGATCATCTCAGCTGTGACGTGTTGCTTCATGAGGAGACTCGCCAAACAGCGCTCACAAACAAGGAAGTAGGAAACTCATGCAAAAACCAATGAGAACATTCAGTGACAAAATACTTTGATTGAAATGTGCACTCAAAACGGTACGGCTTTCACGCTTATTCATGTGTGCATGACACACAAATGCATGTGTAGACCCACACAAGCTGTGGTGTTTTTATTAAGCTCCACTTTTAGCAAATGTTGTATGCGCAGCTGTTCAGGGAGGAAAGACTTGTGTGCTGGATATAAATATATGTTAAACCTCCATGCAGAAACTGTAAAGATACACAAACATGAAATGTGAGTTTTTACAGTGAATGCACGATTCTCTCTCTCTCGTGTATATATGTATATGACAGTATATGTCATGCCTTAGTTTATCATAGTTTGTTTTTGTATTGGTAATGAAATGCACCTTATCAGTGAAGTCCCAAACCTTCCCTAATGTTCACTGAGATTTACTTCATTATAAACACAGACATGTCTGGGTCATGTTTTCAGACAAAATCACATTATATTTGATAATTATATACTGCATTATATTTTTGCAAAAAAGATTCTCATTATTACTGCAGTTAAATAAAAATAAAAAGATTCAGTTGTTTATTTAATAATATAATTATTATTAAAAGCAGCTTAATTCTGTCCTTTCAGTACAGCAAATAACACAATTGTTTTAATTGTATTTTACTAATTTACAAGTTTTTTTATGGTAACACAATTTTTGGCTTAAATGTGTTTTGGTTGAAATACAATAGAAAATAATCGTAACGGTTTTTATTTGACCTGGACATTTCTTGACTGCTTTGTTAAAATCTTTTTTTTTTAAGATTTTTTTGTACAAAATGTGAGCAAAGGGATCAGAACCACTTGGATACAAGGTCCAAAAAGCAAATCGGAGGTTAACATGTTTACACATTAAAGACACAACGCTGAGAGAAACTGGGATGACTTGAATGTCTGTATCTCATTTAGCTGTTACATTGTTACAGAGATAAAAAACATACTGATGTTCATTCTGTCTTTTTTATTTTTCCTGAAACATCCTCAGGTTTTTGTCAGGTTATAGGAAACGTTTTTTATAATATTGACACAAAACCATTTATTGTTTTATACAATGTTAAGATCAGTTTATTTAATAACCCAATCATCTGATAGTTATTGGATGTGTATGGATATTGCGTGTTGTCTTTGCTGAATCATTCATCTGATTGTTGTGTAAGATGACAGTACTGTGATCTTCAGTCTCTGATGTTAAAGCCACATTAACTGTAAAAATAAAGGACTGTGTGCTTTCTGTTCTTATTTACCGTGTTCATGTGCAGAAATCTGATTTATCCTCTTATTTGGTCAAGTCACGTGATAGGAGGTGAATATTAATCCTCACGTCTCTCAATCCGCTGATGTCATTCTGACCCGTATGAGTCTCATAGTTTATACTCATCCTGTCCTTTATCAACAAGACTAACATGACCGATCTCTCTCGCTATCAGATGCGTTTTTAAAGTCAAGTTGTACTTTACCACAATACTGTAACACATTGATTAGAAAACGGATTGTTTTGGTCATTCCATACAGTGATATCTCTATCTGGATGAAACTATACATAGGCGTTTATATGTAGCTGTTGTCTGTCTGGCACAGATATCCGGTTATATAACCAGATTTATAAATGTTATGTGACTTATTACTGTGAAGACACTTTTAGGGCAGATTTACTAAATAAGGGGCAAATTGTGCATGAGTGCAATTCCAAAAAAACGTGGATGGGAGTGGGAATATCTGTGGGTTATTTACTAAAAAGGTGCAAATTCACGGATGCAACAGCTGATTTCCATAATGACCAATGAGAGCAGCGCAAATGAGTTCAGGGTAACAAATAATCAGAGCTGATGAGGTGCAGGTGATTCGCTAACACCTGATGAGCTTGAGTTCAGCACCAGAGACATCACAGTCAGACATTGTGCGACTTCTCCTAGTTACCCCTCTTTTATTTCCTCCAGCAAATAAACAATAACATGGTTTGGCAAACAATATTTTTGAGTAATATGTGCCTCTGGCATATATTTCGTGTTAAAACACTCCTATGCCTTCTATCATACGCTTTTTGATGGCTCTCATAGGCAACAATTGCAGACCTTTTAAGTGCAAAATGATTTAAGACATGCTTTTTTCAGCTTTAAATAATGGCACAAATACCAGTAATATCACACATGCAGACATTAGTAAATGACGTTGCGTGAATAATTTAAATACTCTTGCATCTAAAAAGGAAACTCTTAAAAATGCATATGCAATAAGGTCAGTCGCAAAAAATAACTAGACCACACATTTCAGTTCTAATTATCCACTGCACATCTTCATTAAATCCAGACAGTCGTTATTTTACACCAAAATGATGGTTTGCGCTGGCAGTAGCTGTTAGTTATTCTGTCCCTTAGACTCATGTTTACAGTCTTGAATCTCCCAGTATGCACTATAGACTAGAGTAGTTAAGTTGCATCTACTAGTAGGGTCTCACCACAGAAACTAACCATTAACTCATTACCATTTCAATATCAGAGTCAACTAAGAACCACTGAGGTTCTGAAACACTGCCACTTTACTTTGTTATGAGATTACCAGGACCAACTTTTCTTTATTTTTATGTTGTTTTATTTTGAATAGCATGCACTGATGAATCATATATATGACAAACACCAGAAACATTATTAAACATCATGAAGTGTGTTTCATTACTGCTTTGTCCTAAAGGATTTGTACTGTAACACTTCATTTTGTAAGATTTTACTGTACTGTTGATTTTTCATGTGTAAATTGTGCTGCGGTGTCCTGAATAATATTGCTGTTGTAAAGGAGATCATATTGTTGTCTGATGTACAGTTGGTGCTGTTTAACCTCTCAGAGCTCCTGGTAAAATCCTCTTTACTTATACAGTATAGTTATCTGTGTGAAAGATCATCGTCACCTGATGATCTTTGTTTCAATGACCATCTGTACAGCGATCACATCATCAACATTACATTTGCTTACAGTACATTTGGTTAGTGACCTAGAAATCCTAGTTAAGCAGTTTATTTTTTACTTGATTTAAAATGTTTTCAAGTCTTTATTTCCAGGTTTAAATGACAGACTGTATACTTCACTGTGTTTTGTACTTTAAATCCAGTGCTGTATGTGTGTTGTATGTTAAACACCCTCACATTTACATATCTATTGTGATGTGCTGCTGGTTTGTGAATTTATTACCCTGGTAACAGTTAGAGTCAAGTAGATGTTGGCATACAAAATATTCTGCCGTTTCCTTCTCAAGTTAGATCTTAAACTAATCTTACATCTTTGAGCAAGAACAGAAAATCAGATATTTCACTTCTGCAGAAACTAAAGATAAACCTCAGTGACTGCTCGACTAGCAATTCTGTTTAAAAACATTCACCTTTTTGTTTTGTAATAAAATGTTGACAATGAAGCGCTTGCTTTGCTGTTGTTTTTCTCTTTGTTAAAATCCTTTTTCTGAACAAACACTGGAAGCCAAGAACACAGACAATGTAAAATTTAAACATCAGCTCCTGTATTCATGATAAATCTTAGCGCAAAGAGTTGTGCACCCTCCACTTTCTCCATTTCTAAATCATAAGACCTCTTTTAAGGGTAAAGATGCTTACTGAATGACTTTTTTCTTTACTAGGATATTTTCCTTTATTTTTAAGAGGGATTTTCTTAGAATTTTGTCACTAGGAGCAACTCTTTGCATTAAGATTTTTCATGAATACAAGCGCTGGACTTTTAGCTTCTCTATCAAAAACTCGTGAGATAAAGGATCTTCTGAACTAAAATGTGTTAACGTTTTCTGTGTGAGGAAGTTTGTTTTTTGTATGCGTGTGAACACAACGATGACTTCTCTCCAGACTGATTTGTTTTATATGATAATGTTGATTTTGGAGAAGTAGGAGTTTATCATCTTCTGCTTGTGCAGATGTTGTATTTTTACATGAAGTTTTGTTCCGCTTCTGTTTCTGTGAATTTCAGCCACTTGTAAATACCACAGTATATTTTAATGTTAAATACTTTTAATAATGTTTATTACATTGATCAAAATATACACACACATTGATTTAAGTTAGCATTCAATTCAGCAAATAATCTACCCTTCCAAAGGCAATATTTTAAAAGTTCAAGTCATTAAAAAAGTCTAAATAATAATCTTATTGTCAGTATAATGGTTCATAAATGTTTTTGCGTCAAGATTAAGTTGTCCATTTATGTGTCAGTACAACACAATGCCAAAGTTGTTTATTGTGCAAATGTTAGCAAATGAAATTTGATCTCTCTTTTTTATGCATTTCAATAATTTTTCCATCAGATCAGTTCATAACCACACTGTAAAAAGTGAAAACTTAAAAAATTAACATCTAAACATTTTTAGGTTTTTTTCCAACTTAAAAATTTACTTTTGTTCCACTTTAGTAAAAATGTTTTAAGCTTAACAACTTTTGTAAAGTAATTTTTTAAGTTGATCCAACTTTTAACTTTTCACAGTGCACTGTTATATAATGTAAACTTGGTGGTAAAACCAGAATTTGATCTCCGTGTATTCATTATTTTCTGTATTATATTATATAATATATGATGGTGTGTCAGTTGATCAGGTCTGTATTGTTCTGTGATGTTTGTTATTGAGCCGCAAGTTCAGTTCACTTTTGTGTTGTGTTGTTGTCATTGATAGCTACACGTCCATGATCGTGGAGTCACCAACTCCCAGAAGCTTGTCTGTTTAAAAAGAGTAAATATACAAACATTAAAATACATCCTTCTGATACGGATATATTTCATAGCCAGTAGGCTTGAATTACATTACAGTTATTATCATAATTATTATCATTAGGGGCGGGGCATAGTCATTCTAGAGAGCATTTATACTGTACATTTTAGATCTCTAAGGAAAGTCTTTGTGCTCTCTAGACATATTGACAGGCGTTACACTTCAGTCATATAAGACCAAGTTTTATCTACTTTCTATCTTATAAAATCCCTTGCAAGGTCAAAATAAAGTATATTTACAGCCAACTTGACATTAACTGTACCATAAATTTAGTTTCTTAAGCTGAAGTTGTGCTAAACAGACCCTTTTGTTATTTGTTGTTCCAGCTACTGTGCATGCACAACCAGTCGATTTCATTCAAACTGAGTTTTGCACGTTCTCATATTCATAGTAATAACGTCTTGTTCATTTCTAAAGGCTTTAAGTTAATTTAAGAGTACATTAGCATATGGATGAGTAATTCTTACCCCGGTACGTGGGCAGTGAATCTGGGCGGCCCACTCCAGGGAGTACAGGCACACATGAATGCCCTGGCCAATGAACAAACACATCCACATAATGATGTTCCACACCGGACTCGTCCTCTTGTCATTCAATGTAAATGTAAATATCACTGAAAAATACAAATGACAAATCACTACATGAAAGCAAAGCAGTTCAGACCTGTCAATCAAACTTTCTCTCTCTCTCTCTCACCTCCAATTCCAGCAAATGTGCAAAACAACACCGGATAAAAGAAACCAAAGCACATAGTGAAGATGTATTCGTGAACCGCAGCTGAAACTGCAAATACAGAGAGTGTGGCCACCGAGCGAAACTTCTGACCTGACAGCTGAAACATTGAGAATGAGTTTCTGTCATTGCTCGTATCGTATATAATCAGATCACTGGTGATGTCATTCACTTACCCTAAGGAAATCACGATAACCGTAATAATAAAGCCAGTCATGTACAACAATGTTCCAGGTGCGGTAATAATTGGTGAAGGAGGTTGAATTCCACCAATCCTGATCACACAACCAAATACAAATGACTGAAATATCAACAAACTTAGTAAATATATACAACATTTTTAAGAATCAATTTATTGAATATCAGTCCATAAACCCAAGGAGTATCTACACTGTAAAAAAGTTTTATTGGTTCAACTTATTAAAGTAAATAACCTGGTTGCCTTAAAATTTGAATTACCATAATTCAACTGAAAAAATATTAGTTAATGCAAAGAATATTTTTAAGTTGATTTCACTCAAGTTTAAGGCAAGCAGATAACTTCCTTTTTATTACTTGTTTCACAGTGGGTGAAGTCTCCTGAGAACATCAGGACCAAATGTCACAACAAAGACAGTATTGTCAGTAATTTATTCAATTTGTTGGGACATTTTTTTGGTCCCCATGAGGAAACAAGATTATGAATCAAACATCTTGAAAATCTAAAACACAAGAAAGTTGAGAGAATAGATTAAGGGATCAAATATATATACTACGGTATAAAACTATAAACCATTATGATTGTGTTGGCATGTGTGTCTGTGCATCTGTGTGTGTGGGTGTGTGCGTGCATGCATATGCGTCTTTGTGTGTGCATGCTTGTGTGTGTGTGCGTGTGTAACTGGTTAATATCACGTTGTGGGGACCAATTGTCCCCACAAAGATAGGAATACCAGTATTTTTGTGACCTTGTGGAGACATTTTGATGTCCCCATGAGGAAACAAGCATATAAATCAAACAGAATGATGTTTCTTGAAAATGTGAATAATGAGAAAGTTTTCTGTGATGGTTGGGGTTAGGGAATGGGGTAGGTAAGGGGAATAGAATATACAGTTTGTATGGTATAAAATGCATTACGTCTATGGAATGTCCCCACAAAACATGGAAACCTGTGTGTGTGCGTGCGTGCGTGCGTGTGTGTTTACCTTGTAGAACATTCGGTCAGCAAATCGCAGCATCTCAGCGAAAGCATTGAACCAGCAGTGTAGCAAGGAATAAAATACCAATATTAACATCAACATTCCTAAGAACCAAAACATCAGACAGATGCTCATGCATTCAAGAATAGAGATGATGAACAAATGAGCAGATGATAAAGTTGACTTGTTAGTGTGTTATAGTGTGTAAATACCTGGAAAAGCAGCGTGAAACATAGCCAATATGAGTGTGCGCGTACTGAACACTTGACTGCTTTTATCCATAAACACTGGGATGCACAATCTCACCAGTATGAAGTTCAGATATAACACACTGCCTAATACCTGAAGACACAACAATCAAAAAAACTCACATATAATTCCTCATTTGTTCTTTAGCTTTTAGGTGAAAGGGCCTGGAAATATCTTTGTTTGTCTGAGAGTAAACATTAAATCCCACCTTTAGAAAGTTCATGCAAACATAGTTCCACCTGATACACGTGTTCCTAAAAGAACAACAAACACTGAACATATTGATTTGTCACTTTATACGTTTGTAATAAAGTTCTGTTAAGTCTGATTACCGTGGATAAACCTCCCGATAGATCAATGTGGGACAAAATAAGAAGTACAAATAACTGTGAAGAGACGGATAGCGCAACACTTGACCTGTCAAGATAAACAGATGATGAGTCATCATATAAAAAGTATAGATAACATGCCGATATTCATATATTATAGTATCGTAATAAATAATAATAATATCATATTCAGTATTTATACAGTTGCAGTAGTGTAAGATTTAACATCATTACCTTTCTGTGATGTGTTTCTATCAACAAGTGATATCGTCTCACGAATAAATGAGTAACTCTTCATTACAAATCTGATCTGTGGAACAAACATAGGATTTATCCCTCCATCCATCTATTCTCTTTATATTACTTCCTTCAATAGCATAAATTATAACTTTATAATTTATTACTGTCAGCTTTGTATTGACAGTTTTGTTCAATGATCTTTGGATCCCTGACCTCTGACCCCACAACTTTGCTTTACTTTTTTCAGTGACTTAGTTTATTTTATTTGTCAGATTAAAAGACTTTGGACCCTGAACCTCAAATAAATAATATTTTTTGTAAACCGCACACCTGACCTGTCAAATGTCTTAAAATAACCACCAGACCAATGTCTGTGGTAACTGTGTTATAAGTTAATTATATATATTGAAAATAATGCACACCCACGTCATGTCGATTACCACCTTGGTTGTGCATTATTTTTGAATAATCAAAAAAGCGTCTCTTGTCAATTATTCCTTATGTACGTATATATACACTCTGCTAAAGGATTGTTAGGAACACCATACTAATACTGTGTTTGACCCCCTTTCACAGAACTGCCTTAATTCTACCTTGCATTGATTCAACAAGGTTCTGAAAGCATTCTTTAGAAATGTTGGCCCATATTGATATGATAGCATCTTGCAGTTAATGGAGATTTGTGGGATGCACATCCAGGGCACGAAGCTCCCATTCCACCACATCCCAAAGATGCTCTATTGGGTTGAGATCTGGTGACTGTGGGGCCATTTTAGTACAGTGAACTCATTGTCATGTGAAACCAATTCGAGCTTTGTGACATGGTGCATTATCCTGCTGGAAGTAGCCACCAGAGGATGAGTACATGGTGGTCATAAAGGGATGGACATGGTCAGAAACAATGCTCAGGTAGGCCGTGGCATTTAAATGATGCCCAATTGGCACTAAAGTGTGCCAAGAAAACATCCCCCACACCATTAAACCACCACCACCAGCCAGCACAGTGGTAACAAAGCATGATGGATCCATGTTCTCATTCTGTTTACGCCAAATTCTGACTCTACCATCTGAATGTCTCAACAGAAATCAAAACTCATCAGACCAGGCAAAATTTTTCCAGTCTTCAACTGTCCAATTTTGGTGAGCTCCTGCAAATTGTAGCCTCTTTTTCCTATTTGTAGTGAAGATGAGTGGTACCCAGTGGGGTCTTCTGCTGTTGTAGCCCATCCGCCTCAAGGTTGTGCGTGTTGTGGCTTCACAAATGCTTTGCTGCATACCTCGGTTGTAACGAGTGGTTATTTCAGTCAAAGTTGCTCTTCTATCAGCTTGAATCAGTCGGTCCATTCTCCTGTGACCTCTAGCATCAACAAGGCATTTTCACCCACAGGACTGCCACATACTGGATGTTTTTCCCTTTTCACATCATTCTTTGTAAACTCTAGAAATGGTTGTGCATGAAAATCCCAGTAACTGAGCAGATTGTGAAATACTCAGACTGGCCCGTCTGGCACCAACAACCATGCCACGCTTAAATCACTTTTCTTTCATTCTTACATTGGTTGATTAGATAATTGCATTAATGAGAAATTGAACAGGTGTTCCTAATAATCCTTTAGGTGAGTGTATACATGTAGTACAGTACGTAGATTAGTTTACCTGTTCTAGTATGATGATGAATCGTGATGCGGGAGGCAGTTGGTACTTTAACACAACATACACTGGAAATATTCCCAGAATGCTCAGCTGAGTAACACACAATATAAGTGCTGACACTGCTGTTACACAAGTCCTGTGCTCACAGCGATGGTACCGTCCAGCCCAAACTCTCAGTACATGATACGGTCCAAACAATGTGTAACTGAACATGAGAAACCAGGCCCATATTACAGTATTCAACTGCCCGAATGCGTAAAAAAACAAATCAAAGTCCAGAACCAATCTGAAATATACAAAGAACTGCAGTCTGTAAACATCTGTTTTAGGAACTAATTATGGTAAAAACACAGCTATAGGTGTACACATACACAGAATGATGATGTCACACACACACGCACCTGCCGTGATCAATGTAATCCACCGCTAAAGTACTCAAGGCGAAGAGGAAGAGAGCAGCGATGAACATGTGATAGATGGTCCTAATGTGATTGATCTCAAATAATTCACTAAAAGACACACAGATAAACATTCAGCTTCATAACAATACAGTTCTGGTCTTATTTTGCAAATATTTGTTTTTATCATCTCATTTGAACTTTCTCCTATTTTATAAACTAGTTTTCAAGCCCTGTCCACCCTCATTTTTTTCATTTTTTTCTCAGATCAGTATATTATATAGCATAGTGTACTCACTCCAGCAGTGACCATCTGGCCACAAACATCTTCTCCTGGTTCAGTCTGTGCCTAAAAAAATATATATATCTATAAAAACTCCTTCATCTTCACTCTATGATGAGAAGAAGATGATGTGACTTAACAGAAACGCTCACCTGCCGTCACAGCTTTCTTTTCCATCAGTGTTTCTATCATTCAAGGTGTTTTGCATCAAGTCTGTGAGCGCTTTGTCCAGAACTTCATTGAGTTGAGATTTAACATGTTTGATCACATCTGCTTTAATCTTCTGCTTAATAAAACAAACACAGATGGATATGATGCGCTGGTTACAAAAACACTGTTAAATCTTTATACTCTCTCACCTCAATCTCATCTCGTCTCTGTGTCACTTCCCTCATATGAGTCAAATTATCATCTGTAACATCAAACAGTATCTTTAATACAAAATATTCACTGAATTGCATTGTGTCAAATATTGTCTGAATGAGTGATTCCCAAACCTTTAACAACCTGCTTCTCTAAACAATCAAAATAAACAGCCTGAATTTGTATGGATTTTGTTAATTCATAGGTATCCATACAAAGTGCAATGTACAAAGACAAAGAAAAGACTACAAAAAAATTGATTTTTTTTTAATGAAATTATTTGTACACTGTAAAAAAAATCCGTAGAAATTTCAATGTTATTGCAGCTGGGTTGCCGGTAATTTACCGTAGATTTACATTTATGTTATTTACTGGCAAGAGTTTGTTCAAAGTTAAATAAATGTTAAATATTAACAAGTCTTTATCTTTACAGAATAAAACTATACAATAACAGCCTCATGCAAAGCATTCTGGGAATCAGAAATCATCATCAACCTTTTTCTGTTTTTTTGCTTCAGATTTTGTTTCCCAGAATGTTTTGCTTGATGCTGTTTTTTTAGTTTTACTCTGTAAAGACAAAGACTTGTAAATGTTAAATGTTCATTTAACTTTGAACAAACTCTTGCCAGTAAATAACATAAATGTAAATCTACGGTAAATTACCGGCAACCCAGCTGCAATTTCTACGGATTTTTTTACAGTGTATTTTTGTCTTGTTTTCAGTAAAAATATCTAAAACTTCTTAAATTAAGATGCTTTTTCTTGATAAGCAAAATGATCTAAGAAAATAAGTCTAGTTTTTAGACCAAAAATACCAAATGTAAGTGATTTTGTGCATAAAACAAGCAAAAAAAATCTGCCAATGGGGTAAGCAAAAAAATCTTGAACATTTTTCTTAAACACTAAATTCAAGAAAAAATTGCTTACCCCATTGGCAGATTTTCAGATTTTAGATTAAATTTGATATTTTTTGCCCATCAAGAAAAAGCATCTTCATTTAAGAATTTTTAGATATTTTTACTGAAAACAAGACAAAAATACTTCTTCTTGAAAATCTGATTTTCTTTCGTAGTATTTTTTTACTGTTTTCAGTAGAAATATCAAAAAATTCTTAAATTAAGATACTTTTTCTTGATGAGCAAAATGACCCAAGAAAATAAGTCAATTTAGCTGAATTTGTGCTTAAAACAAGCAAAAATATATGCCAATAGGGTGAGAAAATGTTGCTTAAATTAAGTGTTTAAGAAAAAAGAAATCTTATTTTTAGATTTTTTTCTCACCCCATTGGCAGATATTTTTGCTTGTTTTAATCACAAATTCACTTAAGTTGTATATTTTTTGTCTAAAACTAGACATATTTTCTTAGGTCATTTTCATAGATATTTCTACTGAAAACAAGACAAAAATACTATGTAAGAGAGTAATTTTTGCAGTGTAAGTCACACAGATATTGTTTGATTTTTCAGAACATTTTAACCAAATGCTTTCAAAAAGTGGTGGGGACCTGTCCACAGTGTAAATGACACCTATGCCTTTGTCTAATGAAAGTTCTATTGGTTCGAGTGTTTTGGTACAGGGATTCGAGATGGGCTTTGTGAACGTGCCTTTGCACGAAATTGTAATCCTCCCTTGTTACTGGCCGCGGAGTGCGACCGTGAAAGATGTCACTTTTATTTTAGGGAGTAACTTGGCGGGAGGAAAAGTTTTTGCCAGCCCTGAGGTAACTGATGTTCCCTTTTCTACTCCTGATGAATTGACTCAGAAATACCCAGAGGTACTCGCGCTATGTCTCAGAGACTGGAAAATAAAAATCCTGCCAGAGTGGAATTTTGATCTGAATGATAAAGGGTTTTTTCTAATTCAGATGTTTGTGAGATTAAGTGTTCAAACTCTGTTGACGGTTCAGACATCGCTGTTAAAAAACGAGGTGAGCATTTTATGGGGCTGTCGCGTGAACAGCTTACTGTGGAACAGAGGAAAGATGGGACTATATGTCATCCCTCTTTGTTGTTCCTGTCGAACAACTCGAACACGTATCGCAAGGATACTTTATTGAAGGTGGTGTGTTAATGAGGAAGTGGACACCATCTACTGAATCTGCTGAGGATGAGGGGCAAATAAGTTCCTTCCTCATATCGTGAAATTCTGAGACTCGCACATGATTGACCATTTGTCGGTCATTTGGGAGTAAACTAAACATACGATCATATACTCAGTTGTTTTTTTCTGGCCTGGTTTAAAAAAAAGATGAAGCAAATTACTTTCAAAGGTGTCGTGTGTCAAATGATTGGAAAACCGAACCAGAATATTTTATTTTACCTGCTCCGTTACATCCGATTCCAGCCATCGGTGAGCCGTTTAGTGGTTATTGTGTCGCCCCTTTGCCCCCTTACGAATTCTGACTTCTCAAATTCTTCTCATTGTTTGGCCTTCCGCGTAACATTCAATCTGATCAAGGTACGAATTTATTGTCACGTGTGTTTAAACGGGCTCTGGATCAACATTGCACTTCTATTGTTACCATCCCGAAAGTCAGGGAGGATTCGAAAGGTTCCACCAGACTTTAAAATCCATGCCACGTGCGTTTTGTCTGGAGTGCCTATGGTCATGTTCGCAGTGAGGGAGGTAGTGTGCGTGCAGGTGTCGTTGGGCTTCAAAACAGGTCTTGTACCGAAATCTGACTCCTCGGACAAATCATACTCCCCTCGCGTGCACGCGCATCACACACAGTTGAAAGGCGGAGCAGTGAGGTAAAGCGGTCGTGTGCCATTTATCGGTATTTTGCCATTTGTCTCAAAGAAAATACACAGCACTGCTGTATAAACGTTATTTAATCATTTCTAATTTAATTTGTTAGGATTAAAGATGAAAAGACAATAACATGGCAGATCGATTTAGCTCGCGACAGCGTCAAGACCATTACCACACTGTTTTGTGAAAGGGAAGTATATTTATTTGGCACAGTGATTACAACAGATATCATGTTTAATTATTCTTACCTTAGTGAAACCATGGTTAATAAAAAAAAAATGAAATATCCTATATTTATACTTATACTGCACTTGCATTTAAACAGCATTTATAGCAAGTACCAATATTCACTCACAAAACTTTAAAGATATATCTTTTTTATTCTTTGTGAATCTTTAACGCTGCCTTAGGCATGTTTATAAAAGTTGTACTATAGGCCTATAGAGATGTCTGCTAACGTTTAGTTGCATGTAAGAAATCTCAAGTTAAAAATATTATTAAGCCAATGATGAGAAGATTCTTATGTTTTTCTTCAGTATAGGGTTTTTCTTTAATGTTCATTTTGTAAAACAAAAAAATTACTATTAAAAAGACAAAAATGTTTTCAGGTTAGCTGCACTTAGTATTTGAAAAAAAATGCATGCTTATTAGGAAGAGTTTACTGAGGGGGAGAATCATTTTCACAGCCTTTATATTACACCTTGTAGCAGCCGATAATTTAATAATGGCCAATAACGTAATAATTTATGGCCAATAACTTTTGTACAATTATTTGTGAATTATGTACTTTATTTTGACTGTTTGAATTATTGTTCCCGCTTTCAAGTAAATGCAGTCATTTTGGTTCTCGGAACATTTTTGAAGGATCTGTGGCTCATTTATGTGTTCGGTCCATGCCCATCATTTAAATTTAATATCATTGTTTTGGTCATGGGCCATAACAGTCTTGTGAGTTTACCTCGGTTTGAGAATCACTGAGTATCTGTACAGTAAAACATCATGAGTAGAGTAATACAAACTCACGTCTAATGAATCCGTTCTCTGAGCGATGCTGATCTTCACCGGATGCTCGTGGATTTGTGCGATGTATCACACCGTTGCTTGTGTCATGTGTGCTCATGACTTCTGTTGTGAGGTTGAGTCAGAGTTTAGTGATATGAAACAGAAATACTGAAAATACACCAGAACTCTAGACACTGTAAAACATTTTGTCAAATCAACAAATATTGTTATGTTATGTTTCTTTAACTTAAATTAAGTTAAACAATTCAACTTGTTTTTAAAAGTTATGTCAACTCACAAGTCAAAACTTAATTGACTTGCAAAACCAAGTTGTTTTAACTTCATGCTGATTTTTTTTCAGTGTAGAGCGGTGGTTCTCAAAACTTTTCGCCGTGTGTCTGCCCCCCCCCCCATGTAGGATGCATCCCTTACGCCCTACAAAGAAAATTCCTAACAATCTCAAACTTAAAATGAAATTACAATTAGAATTTAATTAAACAAAACTGATTAAATGATACAATGTTGTATTGCTATTGGTAAGCTAAGGTTTAATTATACAGTATTTATGAATGTATTTTATAAAATGTCATAAAACTATCACTGTAAAAAACATGCAGCATTTTTGTCAAATCAACATATATTTTATGTTGTTTTTTTTACTTAAAAATAAGTTAAACAATTTCAACTTGATTTTATAAGTAATGTCAACTTAAAAACTTAAAATAGTAGGTTGAATTAACCTGGCACCATCTTGCGCCCCCTGTTTGAGAACCACTGCTACAGTATAAGACCAAAGTACTTTACAAATCAACAATGTAGGGGCGGTTTCCCGGACAGGGATTAGACTAGTCCTAGACTAAAATGTTTTTAAGAGCTGTCCAAACTGAAAACGACGTCCACCACTGATATATTTTAAAATACATCAGTACTCTTTGTTTTGCCTCAAAATACCCACAAGTAATGTTTTTAGTAATGCATGCTTGTTAAAACTAGTTATATTTCATAATTAAACTAAAGCCTGGTCCTGGTTTAAACTAATCCCTGTCTGGGAAACCACCCCATAAAGTTTAACACCTAAATTAAAGAAAGAATCATCTATTCTTTTCTCTATGTGATGTAGATTTAACTTTGAATGTTCTGGTCATTGTTGTATATGACTATATGTTTATTGTGTTGACCTAAAATAACTGTGTTATAGCAGGTATATTTCACCACTGTCACTACAACTAGATTACACAACTGAATGTAAACAATGCTAAAGTTTGAGTAAGGGGACTTGATGACTGCGAGTAACCTCGGTCTGTCTGTCTGAACTGTTATAGCCTACTGTTTGTGTTATCATCTGTTTACCATCTCACGTAAACTGTGGACAGCAGATTTATGCCATAACTAAGCATTTGAGATAACTGAATGCATTGAAAATAATATATGGAACGTTTTGTAAATCAAAAGTCTTACGTAAGGAATAATTGACGACGGGCCATTGAATTATAAGAAAATATATGCATTATTTTCAAATAATTCAAAGGACCGCAGTCAATTATTCCTTACGTAAGAACTTTGATTTACAAATCTTTCCATACATTATTTTCAATGCATTCAGTTATCTCAAATACTTTCTTTTATACCACGGTTACCACAAACATTGCTCAGGTGCCTAATTTTAAGACATTTGAGAAGTTAGGTGTGCGGTTATCAGAAATGAATGCATACCCATGGAACATTTCTCAGCCAATCAGAATACAGCATTCAACAGACCCGTGGTATAATTGAACAAATATAAGGCTGATCAAATTTCACGCCAGAATGAAGAATATTTTGCATAAGAAACTAAACTCTTTACAGGAACATTTAAATCATAAAGTTGTGAACATAAGTATAAGAATGCAAGAAATTTTGAAATATAATATAAGCTAAATGTGCTACAATACGGTTTTAAAGATACAAGATTAAAGTCCTCAGCAGTCTGTTAGTGAAGAATGACTTGAATATATGCAAACTGAATGATCTCTGAACACAAATGTAAAAAAAAAATATTCAGAAGGATGACATGAAGACTGAACTCACCTTAGAAATGTTCCTCAGATAAACTGAATGTGTGCATGAGCTCTGTGTTTGTCCTGACTGTGTGTGTTTGTGTGTGTCTTTATGTATCAGATAACCATTTAACACAGATTTACCACGGGACTGTTATTGATCTGTTTAGTGACTGAATTCTGTCCTACTGACCCTAAATTCATATGAACTTCATGGTATAATAATAATAACAGTTTTATATCACTGTATTGAATCAGTGTTTGTCATACAGCAAAATATATATTTTTCCTGACCAAAATAAAATTTTATATAAAATGTATAAAGTATAAAATTATAAGTATATATTTTCAGTTAAAAATATATTTAATTGTAATCTTTTTAAACCTGTTATGTTAACAGGTTTGTAACATACAATGTTTTTCTTCCAATGCCAAATAAATATACATGTTTTAAAATATACAAAAAATGGCCAAAAAATATATTGTTGAAAAATGCATTTTTGTGAACATATTTCAAAATATATTTCATTACATATTTGTGGCCCTTTTTTATATTTTGCAATATATTTTAAAGCATTTATATTGTAACCATAACAGGTTTGAAACGATTAAAATGAAATATATTTTCAACTGCAAAAATATGCTTATAATTTTATATTTTTTATACAAACTTTAATATTTTGGCATAGAAAATATATTATTTGCCATATAGGCTGTAAAATAAGAAATGTATTTGCTGAAATTTTGAAATATAATGAAGGTTAAAACTAATTATATTTTCAAAATTTAAAATATATTTAATTAAGCTTTACTTCTTACAAAATGTATTTAGCATAAATATAAAATATATTTGTGTCCAAAAAAAAAAAAAATTTGCCATATAAGATGCTGTCATCTGAAATCTGTTGATATATTTATATCAAATACTGTCTACATATTCACTCCTGTTTAGTGCCCCCCCCCCCCCCCAAAAAAAGTATAAGAATGTAATTTCATAAAATATCAAACATCATTACAATGACCTCATTGAGTAATATGTAACATGTTTGGTCTTCTTTTAAATATCAAACATCTCATGTATTGAAAGAAAGCTCACGTATCTATATTTTACAAAATGAAGTTTGAATTTATTTACACATTATATTCATAACACACATGATATATTAACTGAAAGCTTTTTATTGAAACAAAGGATGTTTTTCAAAGGTGTTTGTCCATCGACAAATTATACACATCATCAATCTATCAGGGTTTGAAGATTTCACTTTATTTAATATAACTCAGGATGAAGTCTTTAATTTATTTCTCTTGAACACATCTGAAACTTTGAACAGAGCAGAAGTCTGAATGTCCATAACAGTTAGAGAACTGCGTTAAATCTTCTTTATGTTACAATAGAAACACAATATGTAAAATAATAGTAAACCTGTACAATGCATTATAAACCTATTCATGATGACTTATGTATTGCAATGAATTTCAGTATGTCTTGTCAGTGTGTGTATAGAAATTGCACTTACGAGATTATACACGTGTATTGTTTATTATAAGGCATTATGAAATCATTATGAATAGTTTATAATGCATTAAGATGCTCTATACAGTGACACTGTTCACTAATAACTCATATAATGCAAACACTATGACTGTAAGTGCATTGCAAATAAACAACCCAACATTGGCCCTCATTTATCAAAAGTGCGTACACCAAATTTCCAGCGTACACCTGGCGTACACCCAAAACCACGGTGACTTTGAGATTTATCAATATGGACGTTGGCGTACGGCACGCTCAAATCCTACGCCAGCTCAGGAGGTGGTGTACGCACATTTTGAGTTAGTGCAGAAATGCGCAAACACTTCCTAACACCACAACGCACTGACAAACTAAAATATATGATATATTATGACCCACTGTAAAAAAAAAAAAAAAAACTACAACATAGTAATTATAAACTTCAGTGTTTATTTTTATGCAACATGAACTTCAATGTTGTGTGACTTTACCAAAGCATTTGATTTGTATGCATATGTATTCCTTAAGTTGCGAGCCGTTTCAGGGCAGAGCACGTGAGCGGATCGGAGCGTTGAGCGGTGCGGTAATACCATCAGAGCACCTTTTTCCGAAAATTCCGTTCGCTCAGGACCGCTCGTTTAATCCAGAACGCCCTTTGATAATTTGTTCGAGAATCTGTAGAAACGTCTAGCAATAAGTTATGGAATTCAAGCCTTATACATAAATGTAAAGTAAAATTCAAAGTTAAGTTGGACAGAAAGAAAACATTGAAAGGGACTGCGGAGAGACTGTAAAAGTTTAGCAATCCTGGAATCTGAAGCGGCACATTGCAAGAAAGCACAAGGATCTGCTACGAAAACATGGTAATAATGCATCAAAAGGTAAGCTAGTTACATACCATTCGATGATAAATAAATAGCTACACATTAATAGGAAAGGTAAAATGCTTGTGTTGAATGGAGCCATAAATCCGATCATATGATAACATGCGGACAAAATCATGGCCACGAATTATCTTTTATGCTACATTATGGACACTTCCTTTTCTTATTTAGTCTAAAGTATGGCCATAAATATAAAATTAGTTCCCAATATTCAACAGTTTGTTCCTTGGAATTAATTATTATAATATTTTGTAATTACTATTACAAGTATTATTACTTCAAATTATGAAATAGCTTAGTAAAACATGTGGATGTCGTGGCAACAAATTGTTAATTTGAATTATATCCGGAGCTCCGTATCAAACTGGATCTTAGCTAACAAACAACTGTATGTAAATACAGAAAAACACACTACAAAAGTTACTACATCATTTTAAAATATTATTTTAAAAAAAACTTAACCGAACCATTAAGCAGACATATAATTTAGATGTAGGCAACAGTAAATAATAATGATAATAATATAATAATAATAATAATAATAAATAATTATTCTTCTAAATATCATTTAAGCGTCATTAATAATAAAAATAATAATACAAATATTACAAAATGTCATGCAATTATTAATGTCTTTAATCCCGCTCTTTAAACTCCCAAATAAAATAATTTTGTTTCTTTCCACTTCCCCGGTTTGTCTTCTTTGCCGTCTTCCATGTGTCAATGTCGTAAAATGAGGGCGTGGGGGAGGCGGAGACTTGAATTTATATGGGCGTGTTATTCTAATGACGATCGTTTTTAGCCGCGGCATTTATGAAGGGCAGATATTGCGTACACCTGAATATCATCGGTACGCACAGTTTCATAAATCAGGCGGTGAGAGGAGTGTAAGCATAATCTTACGCCAACATATACACCCGTTTCTACGCAAGAATGATAAATAAGGGCCATTGAGTGTAAAAATAGTTACAGGTACATAAAAAAGCTAAAGATGATATAACACATTAAATTAGCAAATCATTAATACATTATACTCTCGACATGCATTATACCTGCTTTTACAATCATGAAAGATCAAATAGTTTATTATATTATATTTGTGCAGACACTGGATTGGCTTATGATCATTGCAGGGTTTTTTGTGGGCAAGGTTAATTTATTGTGTGTTTATAATCAGGAAAATGTCTGAAATCACTTTTTTAATTTGCACTCATATCTGTCAGATTTCTCTTGACTGGTAGATCAGGATATAAAGAGTTAGAAATCTGCCACGTGATTCTTTATCTGATCACAGGTCACACTGACTGATGTGTCTGATTCATTTTGTGGGGCAAATTTGTAGCAAAGTACAGTTTTCCATTAGAAACCTTTGAGATAAAACACTGTACAAATAATGTCGGTTAGTCTCTATAGAAATGATATTTGTTTTATAAAACACTAAGTGTTTTATATTCTTAATTCAACATCTTATGGACAGTACCCACTTACTATAAATGACATGTCATGTATAAATGTATAAATGAAAAATCGATTCTACTTGACCTTTCTTCCTCTTTTTTGTATAATATATGTATTAATATATTTGATCATCTGACCCGCTCTTAATTCATTCAGTTCTCGTACTTTTATGAATAATAAATAGCTATCATAAACAGTTTTCTACATTTCCAACTCCCTCTATAGTTTTTAGTTATACAACAATACTGATAAACAGCTAAATAATACAAACAAATCTGTGCATAACAAATACCCAGCCTAATGTAATGTTACTCTGTGTCATTTAAATATGAGTATAAAAATATTAACAACAACATACAAATAGCTTCAGAACTTCACATTAAACAGTTAGACATGTTAACGTCTGTGGATTTATATTTGAGTCATTCTCAGGAATCAATAATCTGCTTATCTTTATTAAGTTTATTACTATATGAATATTTGATTGATATTTCAACTTCTGTAAACACAATGATGTTGCAGTATTTGCTAGACATTTCTGCACTGACCTTTAACCATGAATAATGTTTAAAAGGGAATATTTAGCTTAATGTGTCATCAGCAGTAGTATTTCCCAACCCTGTTCCTGGATGCACATTTCCCAACTCTTCCCATTCAAACACACCTGGATGCACTCATCAGCTCATTATGGGAAATACTGGGATCAGATGTGGGTGAGATCCAAAAAGTGCACTGTTGGTGCCTCCAGGGACAGGTTGGGTGACGCTGATCTCTAACTGATATTAAGTCTAGTTATATATGCAGATTTTTAGTATTAATAATAACTGTGACTAAAGTATTGCAGACAGACAGTGTTAAAGTTTAGAAATAATAAATAAATCCTGATACACTACAGGTCTGTAATAAATATTTTACATTCTGAAATGTGTTGTTTTGTGAGAATGACCCATATTCATCAGATTTATTTGACTTAAAAACACCTTTCACCTTTACACTACATTATCTTACACATGATGTACACTAGAGCAGTGGTTTTCAAACTGGGGGCCGCAAGATGGTGCCAGGGGGGCCCCAGTTTTATGACATTTTATGAAATACATTAATTTATCATGAATTGTGTGTAATTAAACCTAAAAAAATAAGGCTACTAACCAAAAGCACTACTTTTTTGTATAATTTAATGTTTTTTTTTTTTTGTAATAAAATGTTGAGTTTTAGAACAGTTTTTTGCCACAAATTTTCTTTGGGGGGCTGCGAAGGAATGCACCGTACACAAGGGGAGCCACACGCTGAAAAAGTTTGGGAACCACTGCACTAGAGGATCACTTTACAGTACTGTACATTAGACTGAGTAACATTTAAGAAGTACAGAGCCCTCTGCTGGCCATGTGTTTGATGTTTCTCTTCACATCACAAACTGTTTCATTGTTTTATTTACTGTACTGTATACTGTTTTATTTACTGTGTGTGCCTGTGCGTGTGTGTGTCAGGCTATATGAAAGATATACAGAGCATCACTGAGATCTGCAGGCAGGCAACTAACATGCAAACATACAGAAGAGAATTCAGTCAAATCTGGAATCAAATAAACAAAAACACGTCTTATTATCATCTTCATTCAAATACTGTGGGGATTTTGCATGTAAAACAGTGATGTTTAATAACAAATGTCCCAGTAATTCACTAACATAGCAGAAGTACCATACCATGTTGTTTTTGGAAATGATACCATGGTACAACAAAGCTTTTATATATATACAATATAACTTGTCTTTAAATCATTTCTTTGATCTCATCTATGGTGATCATTCAGAAGCGTCTTATATCTAAAAGTGCAATGGTGTTGTCATCTGATACTTTTACTCTATGGTACTATATGAGTATTTTAGTAAAGATTGTGTACAGTTTACCTGTGATTAACTGACAGTGTGTTGTTGTTGTTGTTGTTGTTGTTCATGAACATTGTGTTTCTGTTGAAGTTGATCTGATCTGATGATCAGGGATGGATGGAGATTCTTCACTACAGAAGAAGAATGAGATTCAATGAGATCAATGCTGTAGTGTTCACTATAAAGTTTGTTGTTTAAATGCCACACATGAACACTTGCCTGTTATCATTGACGTTTCCTGCAGAAATAAATATGAATGTGTGACTAGGAGTTAAAAACTTTCTTGATTTATAAATAAGCAATGAGATTTTCCAGCTGTTATATTTGTCAGGGTGAGCCCGGCTGTCTGTGTATAAAGATTTGATTTCAGGAGTGATGGAGGTACGGTGGTTTACCGTTAGAGATGTTCAGGGTCTGAGTCGAGTCCATGGATTCAGTTGGATTTACTGTAATGAGTCTCCCTTCCTCTGACAGCCTGCTGTTAACACACACAGATCTGAGATCAGTCAACTGTGTCCAATCACAGACCAACCAGAACAGATGTGAGAACTATTTTAACAATCTAAGTGCATGGCGCAGATGCATTTAGGGCATGTCTGAATCCACTTTTGCTAGTTTAATGACGGGGGAAAACGGTCTGCACGCCAGGTGCATGGTCCAAATGAGTTGTACCAGTTCTCTTAAAGGGATAGTTCACCTAAAAATGAAAATTCTGTCATCATTTACTCATCCTCATGTTGTTTTAAACTTGTATGAATTTCTTTTTTCTAATGAACACAAAAGAAGATTTTTAATAAATGATGGCAAGCACACAGCTGATGGTAACCATTGACTTCCATAGAATAAAAAGCAAATATTATGGAATTCAATGGGCACTGTCAACCATGTGCTTACCATCATTTATCAATCATTTTAAATAAATAAAAAAAGTTGTCAGACCAGCACACCCATGGGCGAACAGATGCACGCAAGTGCTATTTAAACAACCTGACGCTGGACATAAAATGATACCTGTGTTGGTCTGAAACTAGCAAGAAATACTTGTGTCTGGGGTTGCATTACGCCTGGTATAAGATAGTGCTCTGTGACTCACGTGCTCGTGTCAGGTTTTACTGATGTTGATTTGTTTTTTTGCATGACGCTGTTGAATATCGCATTGTTGAAGGTGATTGGTTGATCTCTGCTGTGTGAAAACATATGATTGACAGACAGGGAGGCGGGATAATGACCTGGACGAATCGGTTTGGCTGAAAAACAAAAATTTAATTCATTAGTTTTATAAAGTTGTTATATGGGGCTTTATATAGTTTATTAATTAAGTTCTTATGTTAATAGTGTACATTAAATTTGCTTAAACTCTTTCCCCACCAGCATTTTTTTGTTTTTAGTTGCCAGCCAGCGCCAGAATTTTTTATGATTTATGAAAACGATTTTAATGCCTTAAAACTGTCTTCTATAAATATATAACAAACAATATATCAAATAAAAGAACAAACCCTCTGCTTTTAAACAAAAAAAGTTTCATCCTATCTTTATTTGTTCTCAAATATGGGTAGGTTTCTTCAAAAATAGCAAATTTTGAACAAAAAGGACTTTTGTTGGTGATCAGATTCAGAGTGATGATCAAAACATACACAGAGTTTTGCTGTTTTTGGATCAGTGGATGCTTCAGTGTTTTATAAGTTGGGTAAGAGCGACACCTACTGGATAATAGAGGAAATATGGATTGCCATAAAAACTGGTCATTGGCAGGGAAAGAGTTAATAGTTAATGACACATCACCAACCTAAACATAACCAATCAGTGCAGTGATGATTTTACTGACCAATCAGAGCGGCGTGAGGTCGTCTAAATGGATTTCTGGCCCTGATGACGTCTTTAATGCGCTCGACTTCCTGCTGATAGCGATGGCGATCTTTCATTGCTCCTTCTTTTGTGTCCCTCAATGCCTCTTCCAAAGCACGAACTCTGTCAGCCGTAGAGCGAAGACGTTTCTCCAGCTTCGGAAGTTCACAACGCAAATCTGCATTATCACGAACCAGCTGAGCAAGAGAAACATCCAGTTAATATATAGATATTCATTCAGATTCTTGATGGTTTGCAATATTTATGTATTTGTACTTCCTAACTGGCTTTTTCAAGAAGTTTTTTCAGTCAGCAACTTTCCAAATATTTATTGTAAAGGTACTGAATATTTTATTTAACACATCTATTTGTGTAGGTACAACATTGCATTAGCAGCTCAAAGGTCCCAGGGAACAAATCAAATGCATAGCTTAAATGGGAAAGGCATGAATGTAAATCTCTAAACCTGTTTGTGAACTTTTGTAAGCTGATCCAGGTTGTTCTCAAGAAAGGAAATCTTCAGTTTTTGGATTGAACAGCTTCCACTATCACCAGGATCCATCTCAGAGCTCTGAGACCGAGATGAAGATAATGAGGATGATGATAAAGTGAGAAGACAGCATCAGTAAAGCGTGTCTGAGGTTTAACTCACCTGTTTAACTCGAGTCGTGAGGTCTTGAACAAATAACTTCCTCAGGTTGTGAAGAGTCTGAAGTTCTTTGGCCTTTTCATTGAGATGAATTAAGCAAAGACGGATCACCATAATATACTATAAAGATCATTTCTTCTTGAAGACTCATTGTATGATGGATACTCACAACCGTCTCCTCCAAACCCTTCATGTCCTGTTTAGCCTGCTCATGACGTTCATTCAGATATCTACAGAAATAACACACAACTCTTTTGTTTCATCGCATTTGTGTATCAATCATCTTTTAATATTGCAGTGATTGTGAATCTCTCACTTGAGTTCCTTCAGCTGAATGCTCCTCTCGTGTTCTCGGTTCTTGAGCGCAGTAAACTCGACTCTCATCTGTTCCAGCTCTAAACCCATCCTCTGATTATCACTGCACACAAACACACAACACAACAGATCAACAAATAGCAGTGAAACCACACACAGATTTAATGTCTGTTTATCTGAAGAGTTTCTGACTCTCTGAGCTCATCGATGATCTTCTGTTTGTGGTTGATGTCATCACGCAGACGTCCCAGCTGCTTGTGTTGAGGCTCACGCTGAACGTCGCTTTTCTGCTAAACAACACAGACAGATGACACTGAAATACACTGAAATATCTTCACTTTAATACAGCAGAATCTGTAAGGGTAGTGACACATATTCTGCATTTATACAAGCGTTTTGGGGCGGGGGAATCTGTGTGCATATGGTGACGCAAAAGTGTGTGATATTCAAGGTAGTATGCACTCCAGGCAGCTAGGTGACAATGTAAAGCACTGACACACAAAATGCACTGCTTTGCGGGGCTTATTCCTTTTGTAATGCGGTCTGAACCGTGGGGTTACCGGGGTATTTTATCACAGCTTAGAACGCATTTCAACCAATCAGAATGAAGAACCAGAACTGCCCATTTTATAATAAAGCATTTAACAGTCCTGTGGTGTAATATTGTGAAACAGTGACCTGTAGTGGTGTAAATCCTACATACTGTGCCTTTATCACTCAGTTATTTCGAGATTACAGTACCTTCACACGTCCAGACTCCTCAGTGCGCTGTTGATCCTCTGAAACGCTCTCTACAAACACAATCAGTAAAGTTATTATTACACATACGGACTCACTGACAGAACAGAACATCAAGTAATAATGTGCATGTGTGTTTGTGTGTGTGGTTTACCTGTAGTTTGTAGTTTGGCGAGTTCTTCACTCAGACAGTCATAGTTTTCCTCCAGTTGTCTCTTTCTGAGTTCAATATTATGCATGTACTCTGTCAGGGAGCGGATCTTTGCCTCGTGCTGATGAAACACACAAACACACACAGTTGTGAGTCTGTATTGTGTGCGCGCACATGTGTGTGTCTGTGTTAGTTTCTGGACCTGTGATATGAGCAGCTGACAGCTTGACAGTTCTCGACCCGTCTCCTCCATCTTACGATGACAGTCAGACTGAAGACTCTCCAGCTGTCTACAGCGCTTCACCACCGACTTCAACTCAGATTTGATTTTACTAACATACACACAAACCACAGCGTACTCCTCCTCCAACACACCTGATAGATCACACGGCTGAGAGACAGACAGACAGACAGACAGTCTTAAAATTTGAGACCACATTATATTTGAAAGTATATATATAGATCAATTCTTTGTCTGTATTTGGTGTAGAAATGTTTGGTTTCTATTGTAATGTTTGTCGTGTTGTAAAACCTCTCACCAGTCTGATATCCTCATTTCCCAGAATAAAGCTGAAATCATTGAGATCCTTCATGAGGATGTTTAATACTTCAGTGATGCGTTTCCTCTGCTGACCGCTCACTTCCTGTAGCCGTGAAAACTCCGCCTCCAAACACATCACATCCGACTGCGATGAATCAAAGAATGAGCAGTGATTTAATATAATGTTAAATGTGCTCTTATAGCAGCAATTTCTACACAATTCTTGTTAAATACGAAGACTTCTGTAGTGTTGTGTTGTGTTTTTTGAGAATGTGTGTTAAGAGTCGTACAGTTTTGTGAGCGAGTTCTTCTGTGAGCAGTCGGTTATGGACGGTCTTATCTTCAACCTCTTGGATCTTCAGGTCATAGTTAAGAGCGAGCTCCTCAAGAGCCTGAAGAACTTCTTTAACTTCTGCTTTAGCGCTGTCGCTCTCGGTCTGCAGACGACTTAATTCACACTGCACACGCTCACTGTCACCTTCAGATGATGCTAACAGCTACAAACACACACACATATATATGCATCATTCCTGCAGTATGCATACTCTTTCTTAAATAAAAAACCTGAATGAGCTAGGTATAATCGACTCAATGTTTTATTCTGCTGGCAAAAAATATTTGTGCATAAAATTGTATTAATGTCAAAGGTAAAGAGTATATATTGTGCAGTAAAGAGTGCACTATCATTTCATTTTGAATGTTTTACCTCTTCTTGATCCAGCATCTGTTTCTTTAGTTTCTCAATCAGCTGACACTGTAAATTAATCTCATCGTCCTGTCAAAGAGAAAACATCTATTTACATCCTCACCTTTTCTCTTTTATTAGACATGTTTTGAATTTATTTTGTGTGTGTGTATTTTGTGACCTTGTCATCGAGTTGTTTGTAAAGATTTTGTATCTCATCCTCTGGTAGTTTGTCAGATGTTGAGTTTGTTTGAGTATTGTTGTGATTGTCTAGATGTGTTTCGTCACTGAGATCAGAATGAAGAGGAATAACACCACTGAGATTGGTCTCTGATACAGATTCACCTGAAACACAACAACACCCTTTCATAATCACAGTTATTCTTAAAACCTAAAATATTTGATAAGGATCTATTGGAAAAAGTGAATGAAGCTTTTCAAATCTTTGTATGGTTTTGTTTTTCTTTGTTGATGATGAGTTTGATTCTCACCGTTCCTCCAGCACTGAAGTTCTGTCTCCAGTCTCAGTAGATTCTCCTTTAGGCTCTTGTTCTTCTCTTTCTCTCGCTCATATTTTCTCTTCCACTGCTCAGCGGTGAGCTCCACATTCACAGACGCTGAGTTCTTTATAGTCTTTGCACTGAGAGACCGACAGAAACGGACCGAGAGAGAGAGATTTTATTTTTACTTTTATTTCTACGCAGCCCAGCTGCAAATGCTGGCAACACAAATTAACAGTTTTTGTCATGCCAATAAAGCACACTTAAATTGAAAATTGAGGGAGAGAGATCTCTGTGAAGTGTTTGATACTGACTGACTGAGTGTTTGTGTGTGCATGCATGTATGTGTTTGTGTGTATGTGTCTGTGTGTGTGTGTGTGTCTGTGTGTGTGTGTGTGTGTGTGTGTGTGTGTGCGTGTGTGTGTGTGTGTGTGTGTACCTGGTAATTATCACGTTGTGGGGACCAATTGTCCCCACAAAGATAGGAATACCAGTGTTTTTGTGACCTTGTGGGGACATTTTGATGTCCCCATGAGGAAACAAGCTTATAAATCAAACAAGATGATGTTTATTGAAAATCTAAGGTACAAGAAAGGTTTCTGTGATGGTTGGGGTTAGGGAATGGGGCAGGTAAGGGGAATAGAATATACAGTTTGTACAGAATAAAATGCATTACGTCTATGGAATGTCCCCAAAAAACATGGAAACCAGAATGTGCGTGTGTGTGTGTGTGTGTGTGTGTGTGTGTGTGTGTGTGTGTGTGTGTGTCTGTGTGTGTGTGTGTGTGTGTGTGTGTGTGTGTGTGTGTGTGTGTGTGTGTGTGTGTGTGTGTATGTGTTTGTTTGTGTGAGCGTGCAAGCATGTGTGTGTGTGTTTGTGCATGTGTTGCTTTGTGTGTGCGTGCATGTATGCGTTTGTGCATGTGTGAGCGTGTATGTGTGAGCGTGCATGCATGCGTGTGTGAGTTAGTGCATGTGTTTGTGTGCGCATGTGTGTGTCTGTGTGTTACCGTTGTCCAAACATGAGTGTAGATTTGGTCTCAGCATCATTGAAGGATGATGGTGAGCAGCAGATAAACATGGTGGTTCTACAGTTTCCTCCCAGTGAATCCTGCAGGATCCGAGTCATTTTACTGTCTCTGTATGGTACATGAGTCTTCTGCACAGAGAGAAAGAGAGACAACAGCGGAAACTTAGATTAAGGAAGATTCATGTGTGTTCCTTCAGGTTCATTAAGGTTATTGTTTTAATATACAGTAAGGTACAATATTCATCTGTGATGGGAAGAAACTCATTTTAACTCATCTCTCAGTGAAAGCAAACGTAAATCTTATTCACAGAGAAACACTTGGAAATCTATGAGCAGGACATTTTCTCTGGAGAGTTTTAAAACAGAAATATAAAGCATGATTTGTTAAAGTACTTCATCAGTCATTGATGTTTATTATTACACTTTAATGTTCACTCATTAGACTTGTATTACAATGGTTTGTTGTTTTGTCCTGTAGTCGATCTATAAGTGATTAGACTTACTGTGCCCTCGGCCAGAGCTGATATAACATTTCCCAACGCAGACAGAGATTTATTGATGTTCTTGGCTTCATCCAGGACTGACCCTTCAGCTCCCGTCTTACTCACCTGAGACAGATTACACCACATTATACAAATCTCTTCACAAACACACACACGCACACACACACACACACGTGATCTGTGTAACACACATGTTCTGATACCTTCTCACTTCCAGCGAGGTCCACCAGGTAAAGTTTCCCACAGAGTTTCTGTTCGGTCTCCACGTGTTCTTGTTTGATGCTGATGAGAAATATGCTGTGACTCCTGGAGCTGTGCTCATTCATATCTGATACAGAAAACACATTTAAATACTGATCTCAGATCAGTCATAATATAGTCTTTAAGTCAACATTAAACTTATTTATGTTCTTTTGTGACATCTGAAACCAAATCTTTAAATCTTTAATGCAGTTTTTGTATTTATATTCATACCATCATATGCATGTCGAAATATCCACTGTATTACCATGGTATTTTTGCTGGTACCAGGGTGAATAAATGAGTGTTGGAAAACCTTACTTGTAACAGCAACGTGCCGATTGCTTTTTCCCTCATCAATGACATCCATCACTTCTTCAGGACTGGAGACAAAACGCTCGGTACAGCCCTGTAAAACACAGTAAACTCATTGTCATGATGACTTTATCTATCTAATAATAGCAAGTGATCCGTCTGATCTGTTGTCCAAATAGAATTCTTATCAGCAGATTACAGACACATTCAACATTAACAGATTGAGTTTGTTATAAATCACCAGTGCCTAAACTCTCAGGCTCAGCTCGGTCTATTTACATATGGAGAATAGAACCATCAGTCACAAGATCTCTTAAATATAACTGCATGAGTGATACATCACATTAGACAGCTTGTTGTGCAGAGATAAATATGTGTCTATTTCACATCGACTCACCTTGCAGAGGAATAAACAGTAGAAAAATCCCATTGATTGACATTAAAGGAAAGCCCAGAATCATATATCTACAGTGTGGAGTGACCTTTGAGCAACCACGCAGAGCATCCTAGCATCTACATAGCAACACCTTGGCAACCACACAAAACATCCTAGCATCCACATAGCAACACCTTGGCAACCACACAAAACATCCTAACATCCACATAGCAACACCTTGGCAACCACACAGAACATCCTAGCATCCACATAGCAACACCTTGGCAACCACACAAAACATCCTAACATCCACATAGCAACACCTTGGCAACCACACAAAACATCCTAGCATCCACATAGCAACACCTTGGCAACCACACAAAACATCCTAACATCCACATAGCAACACCTTGGCAACCACACAAAACATCCTAGCATCCACATAGCAACACCTTGGCAACCACACAAAACATCCTAACATCCACATAGCAACACCTTGGCAACCACACAAAACATCCTAACATCCACATAGCAACACCTTGGCAACCACACAAAACATCCTAGCATCCACATAGCAACACCTTGGCAACCACACAAAACATCCTAACATCCACATAGCAACACCTTGGCAACCACACAGAACATCCTAGCATCCACATAGCAACACCTTAGCAACCACACAGAACATCCTAGCATCCACATAGCAACACCTTGGCAACCACACAAAACATCCTAGGATCCACATAGCAACACCTTGGCAACCACACAAAACATCCTAGCATTCACATAGCAACACCTTGGCAACCACACAGAACATCCTAGGATCCACATAGCAAACACCTTGGCAACCACACAGAAGATCCTAGCATCAACATAGCAACACCTTGACAACCACACAGAACATCCTAGCATCCACATAGCAACACCTTGGCAACCACACAGAACATCCTAGCATCCACATAGCAACACCTTAGCAACCACACAGAACATCCTAGCATCCACATAGCAACACCTTGGCAACCACACAGAACATCCTAGCATCCACATAGCAACACCTTGGCAACCACACAGAACATCCTAGCATCCACATAGCAACACCTTGGCAACCACACAGAACATCCTAGCATCCACATAGCAACACCTTAGCAACCACACAGAACATCCTAGCATCCACATGGAACAACTTGGCAACCACACAGAACCCCTGTTTTAGATGTAATATCAGTGCATTGAGTGTTTAGATCTCTTGTGCTGCTGCACTGGAATAATTAATCTCACCTTCACATAGGGAACTCTGTTCTTATCTTCATGAACAGCCAAGTTTGTCTTAGTCACTGAAATACAGAGAGAAAGAGAGAGAGAGATAAAGAGAGTGACCTGATCTCAGTGTTTTAGAAAGAAAGAGGGAGAGAGAGATCTCATTTGTCCTCATATCTGTCTGTCTGTGTCTCTTATTTAGTTCTGCAGATATTCTCTCAGATTGTTTCATGACTCATTCAGTGATGACAGCAGAATACAGATGATCCGCTTAAGGGATTGTCTGTAATGAGTACATTTGTTTTAAGATAATAATTGTACGATTTTGCGGGCAACATGCTTAATGAAAACTCTTTGTAGAAAGGCCCTGCAGTACCCCCTGTTATGTGTTAAATATCACAGGTACATGTGATGAACATTTAAATTCTCCTCCAGTCAGTGTTGAGGAAAGTTACTTTTAAAAGTAATGTATTACAATATTAAGTTCACCCAAAAAAGTAACTAACTGCGTTACTTAGTTTCTTTTCATGAAAAGTAATACGTACGTTACTTTTGCTTTACTTTTTGTTACTTGTCTGAGGCTTGATCTCTTTAAGGCCTTGCAGGTGTTTTATATGACTGAGATGATCTGCATTAAGAAATTGCTTTTTCCATCGCAAAAATGTCAAGCTCTGGCCTTCCATCTCCGTCTGTGAGTCAAATCGTTCCTGCTCAGGCGCGCATACAAAGAGTGTGTAATTCTGCTGAAATATTAACGTGTACATTTATAAAGAAATGCGTTTCTTTACTCGTTACTTCAGAAAAGTAATATTATTACATAATCCACGTTATTTGTAATGCGTTACCCCCAACACTGCCTCCAATGGGATTTATGTGACTGAAGTGTTGGAGATCTGTAGTGCTGTGGTGTTTGGACCAATCATCATCATCATCACTGCTTAGTTATATTTCTCAATAAATTCTCTTTAACTTTATTATTTCATTGATATTTGAAGGATTATAAGTAAAGACATCAATCTCTATGCTGCACATGATGTTTTATGTATTTCTGAAGCCATGTAAATATTTAAAATAATTTACATACTTAAACTTACCATCAAGTAGGTCACGAATTTTATCCATGTAGATTTCAAAATATGAAACCTGAAGACAGAATATATGATAGAGGGCCAGACTATATCAAATTTTCATTAAAAATAAACACGTGTGAATATAAATCCATCATCAGCACCTTAATGTGAAACTCCAGGTTTTCATCCATGGTGTAAATGTGGTTAAAGATGTCTTCAGCAATCCTAGGAATGATTCCCCTGCCGTTAGGATCATGTAGTTTTCCCTGAGAAGAGAGAGAATAGAATAAAATCACTTTGATTTGAATCAATTCATCCCCCTGGATAATCATCATGTATTGAACATTTGAAGTCCTTTATTACTAACATATAAGACAGAAACTTAAGACTATAAGACAGTTATTATTCACAGAAAATCATCATACACAGCAGAACCTTTTATCTACATGAATACAGCGCATTAAACACCACGAAACATCATTCACTCTCATGTGTCTCAGATTTAAATATGCACAAAGACAAATCAGATCCAGAGCTTCAGTGAGAGAGGGAAACTTTCAGAAAAGAAAACTTTAATGTCCGTTCCTTACACAAGAATCACATGAAAGTGTCGTACCTCCATGGTGTAAGTTTTACCAGAAGATGTCTGTCCGTAAGCAAAGATGGTGCCGTTATATCCGTCCAAAACATCTGTCATGAGAAACACAGAGAAGATCTTAAGATGACATCAAACATCTACAGAGAGCCTTCATAACAAAACTTATCTAAACATATCTCCATTAAACATCAGTCAGTCATCCATTCATATTATTAATATATCACTAGCAATATATATCCTTAATCACGTGAATACAGACTCACCTGTGACAATCTGCTTAGCACAGGCGCTGTACACCTGCTCCTGCGTGCAGTTTGTAGGAAAAACTCTGTCAAAGACATACGATTTGCTCTGAAAAACACAAACATATTACAAAGATATATTATGTCTGTAGGACATTTGAGGTAAACTCATTTATTCAAGCACCTCAGATTGAGAACACGGGACATTTACATAGAAACTTTATATTAAGCATCACACAGCTGGTGTGCAGAACGCAGAGCTCAGCGATTTTACAGCGTCTTCATCTGCTCTTTAGATAAAACATCACACTGATGAGCTTATGTTGCTATCTGCCTGCAGAAATCATAAACTTGATTTATTATAATTGAGGTCACGCTGTGTTTATGGTTTAATTGTGTTGCTATAACGCCTGCAGAAATAAGATAATAAACCGTTTTAATATGTATAAATAATCTGCTAAATGTCAAATGACTTAGTAAAGGAGAAAATGCATAAAGGGTTGTGGGATACGCTGGGATAACTCTAGAGTTGATGTTATATAATCTGTCCAGTCACAACTTCATCTTTCTACTGTTCATACCCACTTCATATAAGAAATATATAGACAGAATAAATATGATCAAAATAACAGAGATGTGTATAGAGAGACAGATGGTGTAGCTGTATACATTACAGTTTCTAGTTTGTTCTTCATCTGTACCAACTAAAAATAGCTCCACCTACAGATTTACAAAACTGAATTAGTTGTCGAGTTTTATCTGAATTAGCTTATGATTATCTGCAGAGAGGGAATTTTAATATAGAGGGAGCGGGGCACAAAGTAACACTTTTTGGCTTTGTCTCTTTCATTCAAAAAAAGGGAAAAATCCTTATTGTGAGTTATTTCCTCTGATATTGTATTATCAGTTATCATTTTGATGAATAGTATTGATTAAAATAATATAAGGTTGGATTTGGTGACTTACACACACAACTCAGAAATAAAAAAAACATAAACATAAGATGATGAAATTTACTTTCATGCCTCCAAAACACTCTTTGTTCAATATCTTAACCAAAACACATCAAAACTTTCACAAATTCACCGGAGATCTTCTGACAATAAGAGAAACAGATTGCTCAGTCCTGTATAAATATGTAAAGAAGTCGTGTTACAATTAACGCTGTGTTAGTTTGTGCCCCACTCCCAAACAGTATCATGGATTTAATATATAAAAGTTTTTTTAATTGCTGTTTAAACACTGGACAGAAAGTAAAAAGGCAGAAAATGAAAGAGGCTTTTGAAAGATTTGGTTGAGATATAAATGTGTCCTGTATGAAGCGTATGATCCGATGAGACCCTGAACAATAACAAACCTGTGCAGATAAACGGCCACACTGGGATATGAATTACACACAGTAATCAAACACACTTCACAACAACATCTGATCTACAAACTTCACCAAACACACACAGGGCCTCAACAACGTTTACAGTCATATCTGAATGTATTTTTAATATCTTTACACACATAAATCATTCAGTCCATTTGTGAACATATGTTTGACCAAAGCCATAACCAGTCATAACCTATATTACCACTAACTTATCTACACAATTGACAGGCAGGTAGGTCATCTTGAATGCTATCCATTCAGACCTAATGCAATGACTGAACATTTTATTCGAAAGATATTTATTGTAATATCTGGACCATTTATTGACTGCTATCCAAAAATATTGCCCACCCACCGTGTTAACCATCAACAACACTTCATGTTTGGGACTTCAGCACAGATAAATCACACTGTTCAGAAAATGTTATACATTTAGTTCATGTATTATTGCTTGTGTTTGAGGACTGATACTGTTACTCTTACTGTTACTGTTGTTGTCGATCAAACACTTTTTATTGTTATTGGGTTCATATATGATTACACCTGCAGACAGCAGTATTGTGTTCAGCATTAGTTTTCAGCTGCATTATAGCTGTTCTGAGGTCAGACAGACAGCAGCTGTGATGTATAATGCTGAAAACTGATCAGTCTGCAGAGCTCCTGAAACAGAGAAAGTAAATGAGCTCTCTCTCTCGCTCTCTTTCTAGATTTCTCTCTTTCTTTGTTTTATGCTTGTTCTCTTGGCTTATTCACACCCTCCATTTTGTGTCTCATTCTCTCTTTTCTTCATGTAGTTTTTTATTGCATATGCACATAAATGGTTTACATAATCCAAACCAAAAAAGCAAATAACATAAAAATAGCAAAGGAAAACCAAAAATCCCCCCAATATAAATGTGGTGCAGTTTAATTGTCTATTTCAAATTAGCAGATTCTTCATGCAGTTTAATTTATTCATTCATGTATCCCTCTTTACTCGTCTATCTCTCATTCAGAGTTTTAACTTGTGTTTTGAAGTTGTTTTTTTTTAAGGTTTGGTCTAACAAAAACCCACATTTGACCCATCACAGTTCCTTGAGATCTTGTGTGTGTTTGCACTACAAATCTAGAGTAAAATTGGTGAAAAAATGTGAAGAGAGAGAGTCAGCAACCTTTTTTAGTGCGACAGATTTCCCTTTGTACTGCCAGCTGTGCAGTAAGTCATATTTCACAGCCTTTGTGTTAGTCACTCAAACAATATTTGTGCTGAATTGATTTTTTTACGGCAGGGAGTATAAACATAAACCTTTCACCGACCTCAACAAAGAAATAAACACAGTGTCATTACAGCTCCATTGATCTGGAACTCATACACGGTGTCTCATTCAGGTTGTGTCCTTAAACATAATCAAATCAGATAGGCACTATATGTCCAAATCTAAACCAATCAGATCACAGGAACGCTAACATCTACACAAATGACACTGAATGGCTGTCAGAGTGCTTTTCTCTCACTGCTGTGGCATTTTTGTCCATACTTATTATCTGCCCATGTCTCCTAAAACGTATTAACTACACATACATACAGTCATCAATAACAGCAGGTATCACACAGATAATACTAGCACACATTTGTTTGTTTTTTTCAGTATGTGCAGCAAAGAGAAGCACTGTGATTATTTTCATATTAATGCTGAGAAGATCAATGTCTCTTTTCTCATAAAAACTTTTCTGTCTGTGTTTTAAACAGCAGTGCGTCTCATCCACCTTTACTTTAGTACACAGTGTGCCACATCAATACATTTTAAAGAGTTGATGAATTTGTATTTAGTCAGGTATGGGTCATATTTTTACCTTGTTATGCAGACTGATCATGCTGCCCAGCAGCTTCTTCTAAGTGACAGCATAACCGTTTTATCTAAAGTTTATAAATATTATTTATTTTTCTATCTTAACTATACATAATCATATGGTTTGTTTGCATTAATCGCCGTTTTCCCTGCTGTTTACCACACAAAAATATCAACAGACAGTCAAACATACAGTTTTCATCATTATGTTATAGACAGACCTCACCAATGAAGCGTGTGGAGTTTGCGTGTATGCATGCATGTCTGTCTGTAGGTGGAGGTGTGTGTGTGTGTATGCAAATGAACAGAGAGCACAATTCAGAGCTGAATTCATCAAATTCAATCCTTCTCATTGAGTGTGTGCATGAATCTATCTATCTATAAATCTATCTATAAATCTATCTATCTATCTATCTATCTATCTATCTATAAATCTATCTATTTATCTATCTATCTACACTGAAAAAGCAGTCATCCATCAGTGTGTGTGTGTGTGTGAGTGTGTAAATGACACTATTGTACTCCTGTGGGAACATTTGTGCATTGTGCTGAGATCTCAGGTTTTCACATCTCTTACAGCAGTGAGGAAGGAGTTTTTATGTGTTTGAGTTCTTATTAAGTTCTTATTCTGTGATATTGTATTATATAAAATTTAATAACATATATATCTGATACACATATCTGATCAGATGATTAGTATGCATAACTAATGAGCAATGCATGAAACATTTACATGGACATCTGGTGGAGTGTGGTATTGAAACTTTGAAGATAATTTTAGACTGTGAACCCATCTGCGTCACTTTACAGACAAACAGCTCTTCATTAAATATAAATATATAGAAACTCACCCCAATGATGACAGTATCATCTCCTTGAAATGAAGGGATAAATTTATCCTCACGGAGAATTTCAGAGCGATTTAAGGGTCGGAAGCGACACAACACCTTGATGTTGCATTCAGCGCTGCCATCAGCCATCCTGTGATGCTCGAGTATTCACACAATAATCACCTTCGTCTGCTTTAATTCAGATTTCTGTAGATAAATGTCTTTCAGAGAAAACAAGCAATCGGGATTAAAAATCCGTCTGATGAATAGCGTGTGCGCAACGAATCCGTAGGCTGCAAATTAATCCTGCACATTTACTCGGTAAACCATTGGAGCAGATCATAGTTTCTCTCTCTCTCGAGCTTGTGAGTGTTGCAGATGTGTGCAGCGTGATGCTGCAGGGGTCCAGGGACACACGTGCCTGGCACCGGTCTTCTCTGATTGGTCAATATTTGGCAGGGGGTGGGGCGTGTGCTTATTCTCGCATCAGGACCATAGAGATCGTTGAAAAAATACTAGCCAAATACTACATTCACAAAATGATAAAAACACATACAACCTTAAAAAAACTTTTATTATACTGTACCGCTGTTCTGACGGTAGGATTTAGCTAGAAACTTTAAAAGTGCAATACTAGCAGAATAAAAGTCCTCTGAAGTAAAATTAAATGCATTGTTATACTCCTATAAACCATTAAACCACACCAGTCTGACAAAATGTATCACCACACTATGTTAGTTTTAAATAATAAATCTGCTGTATTTTGCAAACCGCCCCTTCGACACATTGTGAGTTTTAAAATTGTCTGACTGAAATGTGTGTGAATTGTCGTCCCGTATTATTATTATTTAGTTGTTCATCAATTTTTGTTAATAAAAAAGTTTAAAATAAATGTTATAGTAAAAGAGCGTTTCCTCTATTCCTCGCGAGATTGTGCGATGTTTCGTTTGAGTGACGTCAGCTGTCATTGTAGCAGGCGGCCTGTGCGCAGATTCATCGGTCTTTTCTCATTTTATACTGACCATTACACAAACTATAGTTGTATTTTAAGGTCACTATCTGTCTATAACGCGGTAGTATGGCTGACCCGAAGTATGCTAACCTGCCGGGCATCGTAAGTTTTTAATTTCTCACATAAACAGCAACAATAATAACGGTGTTTGTGTGTGTTAGCATTAGCTCAGATCTGACAAGCGATGTTCATTAAACTGAAACTCATACAGTCACTTCTATCATTAAATCACGCCTATTATGTTAAATATAAACATAAACAGACTTGTTCAAACTATCTGTATTAGCTTACTCGTTAACTGCAGCAGGTTTAGTAAAATAAATAAACGCACCCGGTTAAATCTCCTCACTCAGGCTATTTCTCTGATCAGAGATGTAACATTCACGAGCTGGTTAAGTCTGTTGTCATTCACACAGTAATGTTCATGTTATTGTTTTTTATGTTGTTTTTGAAGACTGTATTTTTCTTTGTTTGTTTAACTTAGATGGGTGAGGTTAGGGATGACTAGTTCGCGTTTGCGGATGATGATTGTTACATAAAACAGTCAAAACGTACAAATATGTTTCTAAATGAGTATGAATTCAGCATGGTTGTTTATGTGTTAGTTAAAGAAATTGTTGTATAGGTTAAATAGTTTAAATTTATGTATTAAATAGCGGTTTGTGATGGGCGTTGGCCAGCTCTGTGATTGATGTTAATATTGTGTATAAAGTTTCCTATTGGACGTTTGTCAGTCTGTATCGTTTATCATTCAAGTCCCGCCCCACCCAACACATAATCATTATTGGAATGACGTCATATTAAAAGGCATTAATTTTCTTTCTAGGCATCCAACGAGCCTGATGTGTATGAGACCAGTGATCTGCCCGAAGATGACCAGGCCCAGTTTGAGTCTGTAAGTGTGCGTGTGTGTGTGTTATAAGCTGACCTGAGTACATTATGTGACACTTAACACTTTCCCTCCCCATCCCACTAATCCATCTTCATTGTTTGACCTGCTCTGGACACTAGTTTGTGCAAGTAAGATGCCCTTATTTTCCCCACAGAAACGGCATGGTTTGTTTATAAATCTGGCACAATCATGCATTACGGGCAATTATTTGGATATTATTTGTTTTTCTTCATTTTATATGTAAAGTCAAATTCTTTGTGCCATTGCTTATGTGTGTTTGATTTTTTTATACTGTGTGATATTATATATGTCATATCCTCAATAGCAGATCTGTCACAGTTTGAAACAGCTTTATTTCTAATCTAAAGGGTTGTTTGTGAGTCCATGTCTAACATTAAGTTGCTGAGGCTGTAAAGTGATGTTTGGTGTGTGTGTGTGTGCGTGTGTAACAACTTTTTTTCTGAACTGTATGTGATGCTTTGTCAACTCTTTTCTCTTCCTCTAGACATGAGCTTCATCTCACTCATTATCTGCTTACCTCTTCAGAAACTTCACATCTGTTTGAGCACCAAGGGCCCTAGATTTTTATCTGATAACAAGCAGGGTTTAAATCGGGCTGGGGCTGAGCTCCCGCTCTTCTCCACATCAGTGTGCTGGTGTGTGTGCAATGGTGCGGGGCGAATAACTGTTCCATTTCTTTCCTATGAAAGCTAGGCTTCACACTCGTGATTGCGGGGCACTCGTAAAAAAAAACGAAATGCGCTACCAGGTTTTTTTCTGCTCATTTGCACAACGTTGATGCGTCAATCGTTTTTGTGCCTAAATAAATTTACCAATACGCAGCCTCGTGCATGAATTGGAACTTAACACACTTCATCCAGAACCTTGAGAAGGTGCAGGGTCATGTAGAGAGAGGAGAGATGGAGAGAGACAGAAATAAAGGTCTTAGACATCAGGTGCACGGGTCAGGAAAACTGGATAGAAGAGCAGAAACATTTAAAGGATAAAAGTATGTTTATAGCCATGTTACAGTATGCTAACTAGAAACACTCCCTTAGAACCTAACTTACTGTATAGTTTAATAAAATAGTGTATGCAACAAATCAATTACAATCCAACTATAGTAACTGCATTTACTAGCTAAAGTGCATTAAAAACTACACTGAGCTAACATTACTGTGTAAAATGTGAACATTATACTGTAAATGTATAATGTGTATATATATGTGTGTGTGTGTGTATAATTGTCAAAAAGGTATTTGTTCCAGAGTTTAGTTTAGCAACTAGCCAGACCATTAAACAAACACAGACCAGCAAGTAAGTTTTTCCCAGATGTGTAACCGCGTCAATGTGCGTGCGTCTGATGAAACCGTCTATACCAGGGTTTTTTAAATATGGTATGGGGCCCTCCAGGAGGTTCTAAGGGGTCCCCAGAAAATGCTAATGAAAAAGATAAAAGAAAAAATATATTTTATTTCATTTTATCTTTCATTTCTTGCTGCATACATTCCAGAAGCATTCATATTTGCTTTGTGTCTTGCTGTGTGTTTCCTGATTACAGTCCCTTGTAAAGCTGCTGTAAACAAGATTAATTGTCAAAGTTGTCAAAAATAATACATTTGAAGTGAAAATGTTTTACCAGACACATTCATCTGCTCAGAGCAAAGCGGCGAAGCACAACACATATACAGAAAATTACTCTGCAAATAACTTTTATGTTTCAACCAGAGATGGCGATGGCGAGGCAAAAGTTACAAATTGCAGCTTTAAATAGCAATGCTGTAATCGATGCTTTTAGCAATATTGCACGAATAGATGTCCCTGTTACTCTGTGATTGAGCCTGTAAATATCAGATCTTCTGTGACTGTAATGATCAGACACATTCATCCGCTGATAAAACACAACACTTTGTTTTCCCTTCCCATCAGCTCCTGTTGTGCTTGTCATATGATAACTACATTAATATTTCTCTCTCTCTGTTTCTCTCTCTCCTCCTTACACTCCTCTTGTTTCTGTCTCTCTCTCTTTCTCTTTTATTTGCTCTAACTGTCTTTGGGAAACCATAGGAGCTGGTAAGAGTTTCTGATTCCCCTTTAACCTCTAAACCAATCAGATCCTCTGATCACAGTCGGCTCATGATTTGTGTATCTGTGAACTCAACACACATTTGGACTAACACAGTGTTATTTGAGCATTAATCTGTAGAAATTCATATGATTTGTTACATCACATTTCCATAGGATGCTGAAGGGTATTTTGACACTCCTAAACATTAAGAGGGTAACTTAAAAATTGTACAATTCTTTATCCTTAAGGTTATCAGCTTAACTTCAGTGTCATAATTCTCTGTTCAAGTTCTCTTAAATACATTGAGCTTTACAGTAAATGATGTTAAAATACCCTTCATCCTGACACCTGTCCAAATCCTGTATGAGCTCACTGTGTGATCAAAGTCTTCGTCTGTGATGAATCTGTGTGTTCATGTTAGTATAGACAACACAATATCTGTTACTCATAAACCCAACTAAACAAAACCCAAAACACTAATATTACACATCACTGTTAGTGCTATACACATGAACTAATCTTTAAATCATTGAGATGAGATGTAGTTTTTAAGTTAGTGGACTGGTGGACAATAAAACTAATTATACAGGGCTCGAAATTAACTTTTTTAGTAGGTATCAGTGGTTCCAAAAATTAAGGAGCATTCATAGAAAATTATAGGAGCACCACAACTTAAGCTTAAACAATCAAATTTGATCTTAAATTATTTGCCACACACTTGACTTGTGCTTGCCCTATTTTTTAACAAGCTCTTATGCTTAAAATGTGTAAATCCACGGGGTCCTACAAAAAACATTTTATGTTATTTTGAACTATTCATTTTACATTTGGTTATTCAGTTAAATAGAAATGTATTTATTTTTACAAATTTGTTTTTTTCTGTTTTTTTTTCACTTTTCATTTTCTTTAATGGTTAATTACATTTTACTTTTCAAACAGCATGTTTATTAAACTGAATTCAGAAAATTTTCTAAAATAATCAAATAAAAACAAAACAAATTAATTTTCATCAAAACATTGCATTTTTATTTTTTTATCAAAGTGCTGCATAACAAAATTTAGTTTGAATTAAAAATAAGATTACAAATCTTTAGAGTGTGATTATTTTACTTTTAATTATTTTAAAAGTAGATTTTACTATTCGATAGTAATATATTTCTGTCAACTTCATTACATTAAACAGACTTTTATTTTGATGGGTTTTCAGTTTGTATTTGATGATTGCATTTCTCAATTAATTCTGCATGAACTCAGATAGCAGCTCTGAATATGAACCAAAAACAGCATGAAACTGAGCATAATCTGTGTAAAGTTTCATTGGTCTCTTCATTGAGACGTTCACTAATTATTCCACAGTTTATGCAAATGTTTGTAAAGAAGGTCGCACAAACGCTCCAAAATATAGTTTGAGGTCACGCTAAAAATTTTTTGGGAGCATATGCGACCAAAATGGTCACAATTTCGAGCCCTGTTATAATATCCCACTTAGACTTGCAGTGATGTGTTGACTTTAGTTATAGTTAAAGTAAGTCCTAGAGACTTGAGGATGAGAGTAAGCAACTTACCACATAGAAGAGTCTCAAATCTAATCATAGCTTAGCAATACTCTGGCAACTACCCATAATTCCCTAGTAATGGAAGAATGGCTTAGCAATCTCATTTTCTTCAGATATATAAATCTAGTTCAAGTGTTGCCTGCAGTGTTATAAATGAGAGTTTGGTAGATCTGCAAACATCTGTGCTGTCAGTTTAAATCTCTCTCTGTATTTATCTATGAGCTGTGAGTTTTGTGCTGTTGTGACACTGATGCATGAAGATGTGTGTGTGTCCTTGTGTGTGAAAATAACTAATGATCTGGAGAAATTGAGCTCCTACTGAAGATTACAATAATAACAGTGTTTTAATTAGCCACGCCCCTTCTTTGACAGACTCTTAATGATTCAGCCAATCAGAGCATGAGAAGCTGATGATCTCAATCTGTTCAGCTTGAAAATTGTTTGGCTGTGTCTGAAATGGCTCCCTATACCCTTAAATAGTGCACTATTTGAGCGAGAGTACATTTTTAGTGGTGTCCGACACTCGTTCAACCCCATGATGCGTGGATGAGTGTGCAACCGCAGCTAGCCGCTAGTCGTCCACTCAAGTGTCCAAATTCTTTAATTAATTTTCATTCATTCTTTCGAGTGTACTATATTAGTTGAGTAATGTAGGGAATAGTGAATGAGGGTACAGGGGGCTATTTTTGTTTGTTATGAATGATTTCTAACTGCTCTCTGCTGCCTCCGCAGGAAGAGTTGTGCAGTGACAGTGTGGAGCGGATCGTCGTCAATCCAAACGCTGCCTATGATAAATTTAAAGACAAACACATCAGTGCTAAGGGTCTGGGTGAGTACGGTGTATTCTGACGATACGATGAGACTTTATATTGAAGATCTTTGCTTCTGATCCTCTGTGTGTCTGTCTGCAGATTTCTCTGATCGCATCAGTAAGAGTCGCAGGGTGGGATATGAGTCTGGAGAATATGAGCTGGTGAGGGACTGACTGCTGTATGATGAGTCTCTGTTGGATTGTTGTGACTGGCCAATCAGAATTAAGCATGTAATAATAAACCATAACACATAATAGTACAAAATAAGGTTAACTCTGATGTTGTGTCTCTCTTCTCAGCTGGCTGAGGGCTGTGGGCTGAAGGAAACTCCTCAGCAGAAATATCAGCGACTGGTCAATGAGATTCATGAGCTCTGTCAGGATGTGGAAAAAATTCAGGTTTCAACCCCTTCTCTTAGTTTTGTTTATTGAATCACCTGTTGAAAGCAGGACAAGCACACAAAGTATCTCTGTGTTTGTGTATTTAGAGCAGCACTAAAGAAAGCAGTGCTGAAGAGAGTTTGACTCCAGTGGATTTGGCTAATCAGGCAGCACAGCTCAAACAGCAGCTGGTTTCTGCTCATCTGGACTCTGTGCTCGGACCCAACGCTCACATCAACCTCACCGACCCTGACGGAGCTCTCGCTAAGTGAGTTATATGATACCACCCATCCCTAGAGAGAAGTTTGCAGGAGTGCCGATCGCTGACTTTCATTTTCATCCCTGCAGGCGGTTGTTGACTCAATTGGAGGCGGCGCGGGGCGTCAGGAGCAGCGGTGCAGCCGAGGGGAAGTCTGCAGCGCCCAAAGGCCCTGACGGAGTGATTCTGTATGAGCTTCACAGCCGACCGGAGCAAGAGAAGTTTGCAGAGTCAGCTAAGGTAGAGCGTTCAGGAAACATCCCATAGCTCTGATGTGTTTGAGATGTGATGTGATGATTTCTGTCTGTGATTGTAGATCGCGGAGCTGGAGAAGAGGTTGGCTGAATTGGAGACTGCTGTGGGCTCAGGGTCTGAGAAACAGGTAGAAACACCTAAAAGAAGATGTGTTTACTGATATAAACCACAGGCTTTTAAACTGTGTTTGTGTTTCAGGGTCCTCTCAGCGCTGGAGTCCAGGGAGTCAGTCTGATGGTAAGCTTGTGTTTTTGGAGACTGTAATAATGTACACATAATCGCACGTGATGTCATCTGTATGTTGATGTGTTTGTGTAGAACACTATAGAGCTTCTTCAGGCTCGGGTCAGTGCGCTGGATGCTGCTACTCTGGACCAGGTTGAAGTGAGACTACAGGTAACCATGACGACACAGATTGATGCTCTTATTGGGGAATATTTTCCAGAGTAAAAGAAACTTTTAAGACTGTTTACACCAGGGATGTTCATATTGTCCGGTTAAGCGAAGGTTAGAATTTATGACCGATTAATATTATCAGTTAAAAGTAGTGCTGGGCAAAGATTAATCGCGATTAATTGCATACAAAATAAAAGTGACTTTTGCATAATATATGTGTGTGTACTGTGTGTAATTATTATTTATATTTAACCTCACACACACACATACATATATTCATTTAAGAATTTTTTTATTTATATATATATATATATATATATACATTTTTTAAATATTAATAATTTGCACAAATGCTCCCAAATATAGTTTGAGGTCACGCCAAATAAATTTTAGGAGCATATGTGACCAAAATAGTCACAATTTTGAGCCCTGTTATAATATCCCATAGACTTGCAGTGATTTGTTGACCTCAACTATAACTAAAGTAAATCATAGAGACTTGAGGATGAGAGTTAACAACTTACCACACAGAAGAGTCTAGAAACAATCAAATCTAATCATAGCTTACCAATACCCTGGCAACCACCCATAATTCCCTAATAATGTGATTTTCAGAATTACAGATTTTTGTTTATGTATATATATTTTTTTAATTTATATACAATATATAAAAATATAAATAAATATATTTACACATGTAAATATTTCTTGAATACATACATGAATGTGTGTGTATTTATATGTACATAATAATTACACACAGCACGCACTCATATATTAATACTAAAAACACTTTCTATTTTGTATGCGATTAATCGCGATTAATCTTTGCCCATCACTTAAAAGATAAAAATATCTTTGTCTTGCCCTTGTCCGGCCTTGACCATAAACAAATGTGAAAAAGATCAACCCAGTAACTTAGTTTTGGTGAACCATTCTCCGCATGTGAAAAAATAGCTTATTGAAATTTGGCTCTCCTTATGATGTCATAATGAGATCTTATTATAATAATACCGCCCCTTAATCTGCACTATCCAATCACAGCACTGCCATTTAGTGCAGAGAGAAAGAGCGAGGAAGAAAATAATTCACAGCACAATTGAGTTTCAATTGCAACAAACCAATATTATGGCAATCAGTGTTTTGCATTTCATCAGCTCATTTGCATTTTAAAGGACACACCCAAAAATGGCACATTTTTGCACACACCTACAAAGTGTCAATTTTAACATGTTATAATAAATTATCTGTGGGGTATTTTGAGCTAAAACTTTACATATGTACTCTGGGGAGACCAAAGATTTATTTTAGATCTTAAAAAGTGACATGGCCCTTCAGTTAACGGTTAATGTTCGGTTAACAAACTGGTCAGGAACATTAAAGGGATAGTTCGGCCAAAAACGATATTAAACCCATGATTTACTCACCCCCAAGCTGTCCGAGTTGCATATGTCCATCGTTTTTCAGACAAACACATTTTCGGATATTTTAGAAAATATTTTAGATCTTTCTGTTGATTAAATGTAATGTTACGGGGTCCAGCAATAGTCCACGACCTTCAAGTCCAAAAAAAGTGCGTTCATCCTTCACAAATTAAATCCAAACGGCTCCAGGATGATAAACAAAGGTCTTCTGAGGGTAATCCGTGCGGTGTTGTTGTAGAAATATCCATATTTAAAACTTTATTAACGTAATTAACTACCTTCCGGTTTCGCCGCCATCTTAGAGTCATCCGCATTCAGGATGAGCGCTTACGCAGCATACAGCGGTTTCTCTGTTGCTGCTCTGTGCCCCCGCCCTCCGAATTTGTCATACGTCACTAAGAAAAGTGCGTACACTACGCTAATACTCTCTCCTGAGTCTAAGATGGCGGCGCTACCGGAAGGTAGTTTATAACGTTAATAACATTTTAAATATGGATATTTCTACAACAACACCGCACGGATTACCCTCAGAAGACCTTTGTTTATCAACCTGGAGCCGTTTGGATTTAATTTGTGAAGGATGGACGCACTTTTTTGGACTTGAAGGTCGTGGACTATTGCTGGACCCCGTAACATTACATTTAATCAACAGAAAGATCTAAAATATTTTCTAAAATATCCGAAAATGTGTTTGTCTGAAATACGATGGACATATGCAACTCGGACAGCTTGGGGGTGAGTAAATCATGGGTTTAATATAGTTTTTGGCCGAACTATCCCTTTAACTAAAATGAACATCCCTAGTTCACACTGAGATCATGTTTATGATTAACAAATGTTTACATTGAGATCTCCTAATGTATTATCTTAGATAATAATCATCTTAAAGCTTAATGCAGAAGTGTTTTACCATGGTAAAGAGGCTTTTAGTTACCAAGCACTGAAAAGAGTCAAATGTTTTATTTGAGCGTTTCTCCAGTGAGTAATTTGACTGTGTGTTGTGTTTGTTTCAGAGCGTTCTGGGCAAGATGAATGAAATAGCAAAGCACAAGGCAGCCATTGAAGACGCTGAGACCCAGAATAAGGTCAAGATGTTTTCTGATGATTGCAGACGTAATGATGTCACACTGTATTTGAGTCTCATGACTGACTGTGTGTGTGTTTTTATGCAGGTGTCACAGCTGTATGATGTGGTGCAGAAGTGGGATGCGATGGCCACTTCACTTCCACAGGTGGTGCAGCGTCTGATAGCTGTTAAAGAACTGCATGAACAGGGTATTACACCATTTCTCTGCTTTATTATCAGCCTGAAACAGCCGTATATGAGATGTGCTCTCTTACCGTAACTGTGTTTTTCAGCGATGCAGTTTGGCCAGCTGCTAACACATCTGGACACAACACAACAGATGATCAATAACTCACTGAAGGACAACAGCACTCTGCTAACACAGGTCTGTGGGTTTTCCTTTAAGACAAGTCATGTGCAAACTCAATATTTAACACCTTTACTGAGTATTTTCTTTCTTATTTTTAGGTTCAGCAAACGATGAAGGAGAACCTGGTTGCAGTTGAAGAAAACTTTGGTGCCCTCGATCAGCGAATGAAGAAGCTCTCTAAATAAAATCTTGTTTATTGTGAGGAATGAGGAGGAAAGTCATCTGCGTCGACTAGATTCAAGCTCTTTATCCTTGTATTGCCTTTGTGTTTGTCTTTAAACAGATGAAACTGCAGTTGAAGGTTGAGACCAAATGTAACGCACACTACAAAACACCTGATCTCTTTCTGTGGAGTTAAGATACTGTACATACATTACAAACACATACAGTCTCAATGTCAACCTATGAAACCAAGACGTTTCTGTTTACAGATTGATCTAGTGTCTTTAGTTGTGTAGCACCTACAGATGTTTTTTGTTTTATTTCAAATCATTTTTCCTGATAGATCTGAGCTCTTTTAAGGATCTCAGATGCTGATGTTGTATATAAATATATTCAGGCCTATCTGTAATTGAACCTGTTCTTATGAGTTATTGCTTGTAACCACTAATGTATTAATACAAAGTGCAACGGTCCATATCTTATGATTATCATTTTCCAAGATAGGATTTCAAAAGAAAAAAATTAAACATGCTTTCAGAAACACCTTTCATTTTTAAAGTTTCTCTACTACACTGCAAAAAATTATTTAAAAATAAAAGGTTTTTAGTATTTTTGTCTCGTTTTCAGTAAAAATATTTAAAAAGTCTTAAATGAAGATGCTTTTTCTTGATGAGTAAAACGACCCAAGAAAATAAATCTAGTTTTTAGACCAAAAATATCACATTTAGGTGATTTTGTGCAGAAAACAAGCTAAAAAAAAATCTGCCAATGGGGTAAGCAAAAAATCTTGAACATTTTTGACACTAAATGCAAGTAAAAATTTGCTTACCCTATTGCCAGATTGTTTTGCTTGTTTTATGCACAAAATCACTTAAATTTGATATTTTTTGTCTAAAAACTAGACTTATTTTCTTGGGTTATTTTGCTCATCAAGAATAATATCTTAATTTAAGAATGTTTCGATATTTTTACTAAAACCAAGACAAAAATACTAAGAACATTTTTTCTTGAAAATCATTTTTTGCAGTGTAGGGTTGCAAAGGGGTGTAACAATTTTTGTTAAATTTATGGAAACTTTCCATGGAAACTTAATCTGGGGAATTAAGGAAATATTCCAAATTGGTGTCCAAACTTTTGGGTGTTCCAGTTATTCTGTATGATAAAAGTAAACTGGCTAGCAGACTGTTAAAGAAAGAGCATCACAGCTTCATGATAGTTAGCCTCATACATTTTCAGTGAAATAATGCTAGCTTACATCTAGATATCTGATTTGCTGGCTGGCTACTGTAAAAACAAACACATTTTGGTTAAACTAGAATACCATAGATCAAATATTTATCATCAAAACTTACTTGATGTAGCCCTTGGGCTCATTGTGCAGGGTAGAAATTTTACTGAAACTGAAGTCTTGTTTTAAATAAAAATTATGCTGCAAGACTTTTTTTAATTTCCCTGTTATAGGCAACTCTGCTTTTTTTTCAAATTTCCAGTTTATTCCCATTAATTCCCCTTTAGCTTCATAGCAGGCATATGACCGAAATTTGGTTGGTTGAAATAAGGTGAGTTGTTTGTTCAATGGTGAATGGTACACGGCTGCAAAAGGTTAATAAAACGCTTAAAAATCAAAGTTGAAATTTGATTGAAATAATGTCAGTTGTTGTTCAACGTTGATTCAACAGTGAATCAACGTTGAAATGCCTGCTGGGTTCCGTTAATTCCCATATATTCCTGTTCATTGGAAAGCAAAAAATGAGCAAAAAGAAATCGGTACTGATGTTGTACTCCACTTTTAAGCAACTGTTGCAAACAAACCAAAACCTTCAAACTCTGCAGTGGAGAACATAAACCGCATCAACTGGGGATCATACATCATAAACAACATCAGACAGTGCAATTTAAAGTTTATTACTTTAATTTTGTGAAAGATCCCTGATGGAGTCCAGTAGAAGACCTGGACCAGAACTGCCCACTTTTGATTCTTTTGCTATCTGGGACGGTCATCCTGAGAAATGACTGTCTGTATTTTCACTCCATGTACTTCTCAATAACGCACAAATCTTTCATAATCTTGATTACATTTTGCTCAGGTTTTTTGTGTTTCGGTGGATGTCATGTTCAAACATTTTGAAAGCCCCAAAACTCCATCATCACACGCTTTACTACATCTGTCTTTGGGCTGTCATTAGTTAATGAAAAAATGACTCAAGACAATAAATCAAACAGAAACATTTCACTGTTTAAAACATTTTAATTTGTTAAATAAAAATCAACTCCTGATAAAAAAGGAAATGCTACTCGTTCACAATTATCTTTTCATTACAAAGCAAACGTGAATGTGAGAGGAACGGTTTCTCTGCAGGAGAAATATTTTACACATTGATCATTTTATCCTAAAAAAGGTGTACAAAATAAAATACTAAAACTGTACATATTTACATAAAAATCCATAGTAAAATTGCATAATTAGCCTTATTATCAAGTCATTATTTTAAATATTCAGTTATAATTCCTGTGGCTGAAGTGGCTCATGAGAGCTCAGGTTAATACACAGCTTTGTGCTGACACAGTCCACAACTTAAGCCTCTACAAATACACAATAATATCTCTTCACACACATACACACACATAAACACATACATACTGACAAACCTACTGGTCATGAGGTACACGACAGTTTAAAAGATGAAATCACACAATCATGATGCGAGTCATTTGGTCAGAGTTGAGAATAAACAGCGTAACTGATCACATCCATGCGACAATTATCCGACTTCTTCATGAAACACGAGCAGACAAAAATGTCTATAAACTTCATTTATGCATCAAATGTCACACTGAACTCTAAGCAACAAATTTGCTTCACATACGAATCACACAAACGTTCTCGTGTTTCATGAAGAAAGCTCGTAGTGTTTCACTTTGAGATCACAGGCACCCAGACGAAAGACAAAAACATCAACAGAATTTGTACAAAAAAAATCAGAAAACTTGAGACACCGGATTCAAATGGACACACTTCACAGTGTGGCCTGATGGTTGTGTTGCCATAGCAACAGTGCTGGTGTTGGTGATAGAGTACAGTAAGATGAGGGGATCTATCGAACCACGCGCCGTCTCTTTCCCCGGGTGGATCTCGCCGGCCGTGACAGAGTTTTCTGAACACACACAGATTAAAAACGTGTTAATGTCGAGCGATCTGATGACTGAGTAAAATAAAGAGTTTGTTGTGCTGATCTTACCGTCACTGTGGGCTCCTCTATGATGCTGTCGATCCCCTCCGGAAGCTCCGCCCCCCTCTGAAGACTGATGATAAACAACAGCGTAAAAACACAGAGCGCATCACATCAGTGACCAGACATGCTACTGTGCGTTCTTACCAGATGCGAATTAAGCAAATAAATCGTGGTATTCGTGCGTAGTTGGATGATTGAACATTTAGAAGAAAGTCGCCTAATGCACATGTCAAAGTCGCCTGATGTGGACGTCAAAGTTGGCTCATGCGCGTGTCAAAGTTGGCTCATGCGCGTGTCAAAGTTGGCTCATGCGCGTGCCAAAGGCGCCTCATGCGCGTGTCAAAATCGCCTCATGCGCTCTTCAAAATCGTGTCAAAGTCGCCTCATGCGCTCTTCAAAATCGAGTGAAAGTCGCCTCATGCGCCCGTCAAACTCGTGTCAACGTCGCCTCATGCGCCCCCGTCAACGTCGCCTCATGCGCCCGTCAACGTCGCCTCATGCGCCCGTCAACGTCGCCTCATGCGCCCGTCAACGTCGCCTCATGCGCCCGTCAACGTCGCCTCATGCGCCCGTCAACGTCGCCTCATGCGCCCGTCAACGTCGCCTCATGCGCCCGTCAACGTCGCCTCATGCGCCCGTCAACGTCGCCTCATGCGCCCGTCAACGTCGCCTCATGCGCCCGTCAACGTCGCCTCATGCACTACTAAGGCAAGCTCCTGATTGGTTAATGGGGTGTGAATATCTGCCAAAGTTCAGTCGTGTCAACTCGTAAGCCTTATTTGCACTGAACGCCTGATTCGCGGTAATCGCATATTTGTCCCAACTCATTTGCATGAATCGCGCCACAGGATATCCATCGCGTCTTTGCATTGACTTAACATGAAAATAACTCCGGCTTAATGCTTAATTTGTGTCTGGTATTAACGCACCATTAGACTTTGAACTTACGATTGTTTTCTCTTGCGGCCTCTCTTGGCTCCTGTGTGCATGTCTTCAGTCTGTGAGAGAGACCGGACAGACACTCATTACAGTCTAGTAACAGTATGGGAAACAATTCAGACACTTCAAACAGATTTTATTAAACGTATAATTCAGCGAGTGGTGTGCAATATTTAACATGTTTTTGTCAACTGGCAATCTTTTGGAAAGAGCTGAATCAACATCATCATCACACACAACATTACAACTAATTGTATAGATTGTGAAAGATGTTAATCTGACCAAACGTACCCTCTCTTGTTCAGTGATGTCATCCAGCGCTCTCTCACCGGGACTCAAATATGCTGGTCGGCCTCGTCCCACATCATAATCGTCTTCTTCATCCTTATTGTTTTCTGCTCTTCCCTCCATTCCTGAACCGATCCCATTGCTATAGAGACACACTTTAGACGACCCATCTGTCTTGGCCTCCTCCATGAAGGCAGACTGCAGAGGGGCATCCGACAGAGTGTCCACACCCGCTGGTTTATTGGGTGGTGGTGTAGAGGGTTCCTCGCTTGGTTTGGGCGTGCCACGGGCCGGAGACTGGGCAGTCTCCATTCCGAGACACGACAGGTCCTGGTTGTGTACCGAACACGCCCGGCGTGGGCTGAGGGAGTGCGGAGCGCTGGCCTGTTGAAGGAGGGGCGGCAGTTCTGGATATGACAGGGGAGTCGAGTCAGAGCCACTCTCTGTGCGCTCGCTAACCTGCAGGAACGAGGTGTAGATGGTGTCCATAAAAGAGCCGTACGGGTCGAACAGACCCGTCCCGCTGCCCGTCGAACCCTCTCTCTGGTGCGCAGGTGTTTGAACCGAGTTCAATGTATGAGCCGATGGAAGTTCTTGTTGTGATGGAGGGCTCTCGTGCAGATTGACTGACTTTTCTGTCATTAGTGTAGGTCCCATTGCAAGCTAAAAACAACAACAATAACATGCAGAATAAGGTGTGTTATTTTCTATTTATGCCTTTGAAATGAGGCTTGTCACATTGGGGCATATCTGTATAAAGTTTAAAAGATACCAACAAGTAAAGATGAAAATAATGTGTACTCAGAGAGTAGAGGTTTACCTGTAGACAGGTGAGAGGGTTAAGGGCTGTTTGGTTCTGTGTCATCAGAGACGAGCCCTGAGGGAGTAACAGTGGACCCGGGCCTAATAAACTATGAAGAGCTGTGAGGTCACCTGAACAGACAGAGAAAGAACAGAAACATGAAATCTTCAAATGCTGATTGATACTGAAGATGAACATCTAAAACTAAATACAATGATGGGCTGAAACAGCAGCTGGAACAAACACAAACAGAGCTCATGTTAGATGCATGGAGTTTAGTGGTGTACCGGCTCGCATGCCATTGGCAGATTAATACGCAAATTTAAATTGGGAGAGTTTATCATTTGCACGTTTCAAAGGCTTACAAATATTAATATTATTTTTATATTTTTTTTGCTGATCCGAAAAATTATCCGATCCATTCCTCAAAAACCGTAATGTGATCCGAATCGTGAGTTTTGTGATCTGTCACAACTCTAATGAAGTTTAATAAACACAGAAATGGCATCATCACATCTATTAAATATTTTTAATCTTCCAAATCTGACTTTTGTGTGTTTACACCAAATCCAGATTTGACTCCACACAACAAAAGCATAAAATAAACTAGTTCAGTAAACAACTTTGACGTAGTTTGCACAGGACAGCACGTAAAACAGCTCATGAAACTCTTGTATTTTATTTCTGATACTAAAACACACACACAACAGTATTCACTATTAAACAAGTCAACATTTGTGTTTCTGACATCAGCAGTTTTCTGCACACAGATGCCATTCAAGCACTGCCACTCTTATTAAGACTGAAAGTCTCTCTGAAATTTTATTTTTATTTGGTTCAGCAGTCAGAAAGTCACCAGTCACTGTACATTAATCTATCAACTCAGCCGAGATGTCACTCGAGTACAAAATGACCAGCAGGAGACAGTAAATGTAATGCTATTGGACAGATCTGTGTGCTTCATACACAACATAAACACATCCCAAAACTACAGCCCTACAGTAAATCACCAATCATGAGAAGAGCACTCGAAAACAACTAGCAGTGATTATTTAATCATTAGGGCTGCATAACGATTAATCGCAACTATTTCTTAGCAGAATAAAAGTTTTTGTTTACATCATGCTTACATGTGTATATACATTTATATATAATATATTTATATATATATATATATATATTAGGGGTGGCACGGTTCACAAAACCCTCGGTTCGGTTCGTATCACGGTTCTATGGTCACGGTTCACGGTTCAGTACGGTTCTTGTTGTTATTTTTTCTTTAAATTTTTAACACTCCAGAAATGTATTATATTATTAATGTATTAATTATCCATAATTTAGGATACAGTATTAAAAAAAGTTATATCATGTAATCATGTACAAACTGAATTTGACTTTAAGCACATTGGACCATCTCTGAGGAAAGCCAGATGAGATTTTGATAGAGCAAGAGGGAAGACACTGATGATTTCAACATGCTTTTCATTTAATTGGCAAAAAAGAGAATGTGTATTGCCATCTACATAAACTTTATGTGCATTTTTAGCACACAAAGATAACTTGCATTTATTAAAATGCCAACTTCAGTGTAGCTCAGATTTATCACTGAGAGGCTGCTTTAATACTGAGAGTTTATGTGGACGAGAGAGAAACATAACCTTTGCACCTGTAATATTAAAATCTCTTTAAGTCTCTTTTGTCCACTTTTGACCACTTCTGATTACTTTGAGGGGCAATTTATGAAATAAGATCGCGCAACTTTCACACGCTAGCAAAATGAAACTACGCGGAAATCAGCCGCTTTAATTTTATCAATGAAAGGCTAAAAATAGCGCTGAATACGAAAAGACGTAAAACATTGTGTTCAGTACCTCAGATTATATAAATGGTCGGAGAGAAGGCGATCTCCTGTGGCTGTTGGAGCATATTCAACCCATAGACTGCAGTTCTATCTATTGTTTTATTTCCGCTGTCATCATAAGTAACATGAAATAAAAATATGTTTCCACACACCAAACTTATACGACGCTGGCGCATCCTCCAACTGTGGGCAGACTTCCATTTCTCTTCCACTTGCCATTTCTACACGTAACGAAATGGGGTGAGACTGTGTTACAACGTAACATAACCCGCAGTACTTATACTCCAAACCAGTCACCTCTTCTTTCGCGCGAAAGGGAAACACGCTATCTGAGGTCACATACAGGGCATGAGACTACATTGCGCATGCCATGAACCGTTGAACCGCGCGGTACACACGCGCTCCGAACCGAGACAAGCGAACCGAACGGTTCGGATTTTTTTCATGGACCGTGCCACCCCTAATATATATATATATATATATACATAATTATTATACACAATACACACACATATAATGCAAACAAAAACTTTTATTTGGCAACTGATTAATTACGATTAATCGTTATGCACCCCTAACTTAGCCTCGCTCCGCCCTCCTACGTGCTTCCGCTTAATTTTCATTTTGCTTCAGCACTACTTCTGGGACTGCTTTGTAGATTTTTGTTTTCTCCTGCAGGTCCAATCAGCGAACAGATGGGGGTGGCTAAGAACGATGACGTTGAGGTCGTGCGTCAGTTTGAGTTGTAGTTCAGTAATGGCAGCGGAGAAAGACGTGAGAAAAGCTATTCGGTCCGTTGTTGCAAAACTGCCGAATATACAGAAGTTAAAGCTGGAGCAAGAACCAGGTTTGCTACGTTTTGTTGTTCTGATTATTCTGACTTCTTGTTTCCGGCCGGTTTCGGCGCATGATATACGTCACGACCAAACGTTAGCAATCGCCTATGGCAGATCCTGAGTGACTCTGGGCAGATCCAATAGTTTTAAACTTCAACAGAGGACCCTCCATAACGGAAGTAACGCTTTACAATGGAGCGTGGCCAGACTCTCTGTACAAATGAAATGAATGTACGAGAGTCTGGTTGTACCAGGCTACCCCTAACTACCTTCAGGATTCAGTTCATCAGAAATTTTATCATGGAATAGAGAAGTATCCACGGTGAGTTTAATACATCCTAATAGGATTTATTCTTTCAAAACAATCAGCTGGTTGTACATAAATCAATAGACTATATATATATATATATATATATAGATTTCTTCTAGTCATTTAATGTATATTAAAAAAGCCATTTCTAGCCAAATAAAACTTTTCTACACGGGTTTAAACTGTGAACATTTCCCTAACTTTCATGTGATTTACTTACCAAGAACCCCAGGTCCAATGAGATGGGGTAAGAAGTGAGTGTTTTTGTCCTGCTCAGTTATAGGGTCACATACTTCCTGTCCTGAAGGGGGCGCCAGAGGACCACAGGACACCGAGGTAGAAACTAAAGCAGGGCTGGACAGAGAGCCCTACACAAACACACACAGTGCACATGTACTGAATACAACACATCAACAAACAAAAACACCACAGAACGAGAGCATCCCAACCAAATCCAGATCATCACTAGTAGATTCATGTTAGCATTTCTTTGCATAACAGTAGGCCAGAATGTTACACTGCAAAATTTGTCATTTATTTACTCAGTATCTAAAGTTCTCATATTTAGATTTTGTGGTAAAATATGACCGTTTCTAATAGATTGCATGTGGTTCAAAAAACCTTGCAGGAACTGTAGGCATGTTGGACTTCATGCGGCGCTGCAAGAATCGGCAGGTAAATGATATTAAAGATCATACAGAATAGAAGTACTCTGATGTCCTCCACCTGTCAGTTTTTGCTGTGCTGCATCATGTGCCGAACACACCTTACAGAAATATTAAGCAAATACCTGGCTGGTGTGCGCAGATGTAAAGCATGCAGTTGGTGTTCATCTGTGTGTTTATACCTGAGAATGAAGCGGGGGGGATGGCGTGTGGTTAGGGAGGGGTTCAGTCTGGCCGAGAGCTGCCGCTAACAGAGCAGGATTTAGGGAGAGAAAGGCAGGTGGGGTGAGAGGCGCAGACAGGAGGAGCGATTGGACTTCTGCAGGAAGAGCTAAGGTTTGAAGAGCCTCCAGGAGCCCCGGCCCCATCAGGACAGAGTCCATCAGAGCAGGTGTCTTCTCCAGAGACATCCCCTCTGTGAACACCTGCTGCTGGGCCGTTGGAAGCTCCAGGTTGAGCGCCGGTAACGGAAACATGGCGGCCGGATTCTGCCCGAGCAGCAGGGAGGCCATGAGGAGAGCTTGTAGTCCAGGCGGCTTTTCGGCCCCGTCCACCCCCGGATTTAACAGGCCAACAAGGTTTAGGGGAAGCTCACTCTGAGCAGCCAGCGTGGATGGCAGCACGTTGAGAGGAGAACCCTGATTTAGGATTCCACCAACCGCCTGCGCCGACTGCTGGGTGACATTGGGCGAAGAGGATTGACCGGTCCAGATCCCTAACGGCAGGGAGCCTAGGAAGGGCGGAAGCAGGGAGGGCAGACCGGCGTTAGACGTCAGAAGCTGGAGAAGCTGGTCTTGGTTCATGAAGGGAAAAGCCTCGGCTAGCGGCAGGGAGTCGGCCGTTGGATTACAGAGGTCAGGTGTGGGGGTAGTGCTCAGAGAGAGGCTGTGATCAGGCTCACAGTCACTCGGTAGTCTTGTGTCTGAGTCTGGATGATCCAATGTCTCTACAGGACCTGCTGACAGAACACAAAATTGTAATAAACATCGTACAAGCTACAATAATCAATAAATCTTATTGCATTCTTAATCTTACTTTCCACAGCGTGGTTATGGTTTGACTGATGGTAGGTGAAGTTGTCTGGACACATGTCTGTCGATTTGGATTCACAACCTTTCTCTGAGTGAGGTGTCAAGCAAGATGGTGAGGACATCTGGTTGATCATTGTGATAACTGAACTGTTGAGGTCTGGCTGCATGCCCGTATGGGACTGGCTCAAGTTCAGGATAGCGTTACTGGAGGTTGTTTTGAGGTTCACGGTTGTCTCGTCACCCATCGGAGAAAACACTTGAGAAAGGGCCAGATGAGTCGATGGCTCCTGGATAGGCACTGAGTTTTGGGATTGGGAGGGGTGGATGTGTACTTGTAAAGCAGGTTGGGGTGCTTGTGGAGCGATGGGTCTCGGCGAAGAGGGCGGCAGGTGTGTGTGTCTATTGCTGGGAGAGGAAGCCGTGTTGCTGGACACCTGGGTCGCATTTTGTGCACTTTGCATGCTAAGAAACTGAAGCAGGGCAGAGAGGGGCTGGGATGGAGACGGGGTGGAGAGGGAATGACCAAGTCCTGCCTTTCTGCTTTCCTCGGCTTCCTGTAGCCGAAGAGCAGCGTTCTGGAAAGGGGGAGCGACAGGGAGCCTGTGGTTGTCTGAGACAGGAATGGAAGGAGAGGAAGGCGAATGCGATGGAGAGATGAGGAGAGGTGGCGTAGACGGATCTCCCGTCGTCCGGCTCGGGTGCGTTTCTTTAATCATGTTCAATACGGTGGGCGAGCGCCGCTGGCGTTTGCGTCGTAACGTTTTCTCGGCAAGAGCGGAGGTATGTTGGGAAAAGGAAGGGGATTGCGGAAGCAAGAGGGTGGTCAGGGACTGTGTTCTGGATGAGGTGGGGTGAAGGTTATTGTTTAAAGTGCTAATCAATACCTTTGACTGCTGCTCCTTTTCCAGGACTGCGGACTGAGCGTCTACTGTGTTGAGCTGGCTCTGTGTTTTCTGGGCTTTGGCAGCCGCAGATAGGAGATTGCTGGCCGGAAAAGAGTTACTGACGTTCTGCTGGTTCTTCTGTTGTCCTAGAGGACGAGTGAGCAGGTTTGAGGCTTGAGCGGAGTTCAGAGGGCTTGCAGACACCCCGTTTCTCTTGTCACTCGGGTTGGGATGAGCCGGTGATGCAACATGCGACATCTGAAGGTTGCTTTGGTTGTTAATGGCGGTGTTAGTGTTGGTAGTACTACAATCTTTGTAGTGTTGTAGCATGCCTTCCAGACGACCGCACGGGCTGGTGGGCGTAAATGGGAGCTTGGGAGAGGAGCACGGCACGGTGGGCGGTGAGGGTTTAACTCCTTGGATAAATATGGACCCTGAAGCTCCCTGCTCGGATAGCGAAGAGGTCGAGGAGTGGCGAGAGCGCCGATGGGGTGAGAAGGACTCTAGCGCACGTGAGGGTGAGGAGCAAACGGACAGAGGAGAGGACGACTTTACACTTCCTCCCTGGTGTGCCGCTTGACCGGTCGGTGAGGGACAGGCCAAAAAGGAGTTCGGGAAGAGACTGTTGTTGCTGGGAGAGGTGGGATTGTGCACTGTTCTTTGAAGGATGTTTTGGGAGAGAGGCAGATGAGGGTGAGGATTCCACTGCTGTTTTAAGCAAACAGGCGCATTGCTTCCGACGGGCGTCTGACACGAGGGCTTCTTCAAGGGTGAACTCGGTTCTAGAGGTCGTGAGAGGTGGCTAACAGAGCCGTTGTGCAGGACAGAGCGAGGTGAGGTCAAAGGATAGATGCTAGATTTGGGCTGGTTGTGTTTCGGTTGAGAGTAAGTGCAGTGGGTGCCTTCTCCGATAGATCCTCTCGACTCTCTGCCTTCCATTGAGCACACAACGTCTCCTTTAACAAACAAGCAGATGGCACTTATCTTTCTGCAAACATTACACACTTTAACAAGTTAAATGCCAAAACTATAGGTTAAGCTAAGAATGTACTAATCACGTTTTTTGTGCCCTTGATCTGATCTGAGTCTTTTCATTTTGAGTATCGGTTTTGTCACTGTCCTAATGCTATGTGGACACCTGAAATTATTAAAAGTTATTAAAATCAACTCTGTGCATATGCTTGACAACTCTGCATGCGCAGGTAGAGCATGCACTTAAAGGCATTGCAGCCTGTGTATGTGTCAAATGAAGTATGCTTTGCAAGGCTGTGCATACGACAGTACCGCTAGGCTCGCATACTTGTAAAAAAGCAAAGTATACCCGTTACTTGTGCTCCCTGCTTACAGCACCTGCTGATTTAAATAAATAATCAGACCGATACATGCAAATGATTGTGATGCGTTTAAAAATACCTTGATCAGCCCAGATGCCAATATTTGCGATCAGCTCTGTACATCTCTAGTTAAAACCCTTAAGAGAAGCTGTTAAGGGACGTCCCGTGTTCAATTACATTAAGCTCTATTGACTGTACTGTCAATTACCACAAACAAACATTTTGTCCCCTTCTCTTTAGTTAAAAAGAATGCTTGAAACCAAAATAAATGTTGACCATTTCGGACATACACCCACAAGACTGAAACACAGATCATTCCTGTAATAACGTGATAGTGTTGGAATAATAATGCGAGTTAAGGTACAAACCGGTTGGGGGTAGTTGAGGCGGCTGCATGCTTTGACATAGAGCTGCCATGGCATCAACTTTCCTGCGATGGTTGCAGAGTTTGGTCATGTCTTCTTCTATCTTACTTGACTGATGACCAGGAGCTTGAACCATTGCAGCAGGGTCAAAGCTAAAAACCTGCATTCATTGAAAAACAGATAGAGAATTATGGTTTATAACCATCATGTTCTAGCTGCAATCTGTATTCCAGTGTTCATACTCAAATCTGGATTATCTATGACATTTGTCAAAATGTGCAGTGAGCATACAGAATCACCCTGGGGACAGGCAGGTCCAAAACGGCATCATCAAAATATTTTTTTATATAAGTTATGGAGAACAAAGTTTTTTGTCATTTTATATCAATTTATTCCAAATTATTTTGGTAGATGACTCTTTTAAATTCAGACATGCCCAATTTTGCAAACAAAAGCGTAAGTAGTTAAGCACACTGCATCTGACCATTTTATTTTTTTGTGTGACAAATTACGACTTTCATCTCCATTACTTGACTCATCATTAGTCATTAGATAAACCACCAAAACTTTAAACATTTTTACACAAAATTTTTTAGATAAATGGACACTGCATGCTTTGCATCAATATATGAATATATTTAAATAAATTAAAAAGTACTTGAAATAAATTAATTGTAATGAGACAGCAGAAGTGAACTCACCTTATTTATGACAAGTGGGCACTCAAGTCCACATTTACACGTGCCGTCTGTTCGCAAATACACCCTGACCTCATCCACTGATCTCAGCACAGATCCACTCGGGCTAGAGAAGATGAGACCAGGAGGGATTGAGAAAACAGCAATGTGCTTGCATGTGCGCAAGTTTGAGTTCTGATGCGTCTTCTGCCCCTTTTGATTGTCAGGATATAATCTGCCCTGATCTACAGCTGTTTTTAAACAATCAGGTGATGTCCGATAGTGGGGAATTATTTTTATCTGCCAATACTCATTATAGGCCATATATCGGTGCATCCCAAGTAGAGCTGCATAACGATTAATGGCAATTAAAGTCGCCATGAAATAGGGGTAGAGATTGTCTTATTTTCCCTATGGTGACGTATATCCAAGTGAAACTGGATTCTGAAATTAAATAAGGCAGAATTCATCCATCGAGAACTGATGGGATCGTTTGAAGTTGGGTCATGTTGCTAATGGCTGACTGAAATCTTTTCCCGGACCCCGCCCACCTGCCATACCATATGAGCAGAGGTAAAGAGAGATCGTTTTGAGGAGGGGAGGAGATTTGCGTTTTTGATTAAAGATTATGAGGGCACATGAATTTTTACAAAAATAATGACGCTCGCAGATAAGTCGTTTGTAAAAAATACCACAATATTCCCAAACATATTACTGTTTTTCATTTTAATTTTATTGCGACTTTAATCATTTGCAGAATAAAAGTTTTTGTTTACATTTTATATGTGTGTGTATTGTGTATGATAATTATGTGTATATATGAATACACACACATTTATACACTTGTACATACACGAGAAAATATAAATTGTATTTTTATTTCTAATTTAGATTTAAATATAATAAATATATATAAATATTTTTTAATTATACATGTATGTGCGTGTATTTATATATATATATATCTTCGATTAATTGTCGATAAGAATTAAATCGATAAAACTTAACGATTGTCGAAAAAGCAAGTGTGTGCGGCGCCTGCGCAAAACACATACACAGCTTGTTGAAAAAAATATATCATTGATCATCATTATTGACTGACTTAGGCGCTACACGCTAAACGGGTTTTCTAATGGAAGGTTGAAATCTTCATAATATAAGCATCTTTGCTGAAAGATCGCTGCAGCTGAGGTGACAACGGGAAAGTGCCATTTGTTTGCTTCTTGGATATAATTACAACAAGTGGTGTATCAATGACTCGAAAAGCGAGGTGAACAACTAGAAAAATAACACTTGATGATAATGAAACTTTTATTTTGTCATGGACGCACAGACTTTCATCCAACTGTGCGAAGGGCACATTATGATGCGGAGTTATACTGTGTTTATTAGTCATTATATTTCATTACGAGATTAAATTGATGATTTCTATCAAAACACCAACTACATTGACTCAATTTACAATCCCGCTAGCATGTTATTTAGACAAAATTAAATATTTTAATTCGCGTTAGGAAGCTGGCATTTTTACGCACACTTTTATGTCATTGGCTAAATGCACTGCTGTAAAGGCTTCTTCCACTATTACTGTTAACGATTATTCGATTAATTGATCGTTAATTTAAACGATCATCGAATATGGGAAATTGCATAAATTGACAATCCCTAATTTATATATACATAATTATTTACAGAATATTATTTTACAGAATACACACACATATATGAACTTTTGTTCTGCAAACAATTAGTTGCGATTAATAGTTATGTAGCCCTAATCGCAAGTATTAACACTTAATATGGGTAGACAACACTAAGAAATAACAGCAAATAAAGCAACCCTTACAGCACACAACACGACATCTTTAAAGACCAGACATACGTGTGTACCTGATGTAGGACACAGCACCATCCTGTACTTTTCTCTGCCAGCCAATCGGTATCTGAGCGATGAGTGCTGTACCTCCATCTTTATCCCGTGCTGCACTCTCATTGCCCCCCGTCATTTTCTCATCACAAACATCCAACACCTAAAAACAGGAAACATGAGTCAGATGTACTTTCGTGGAGCTTCATGAAAGTGACGAATGACAACATTTAAATTTTCTTTTAAATGTCACTGCTGACAGGAAAAAATTGATAAAAAATACCTGTTCATCTTTATACAGCCTCGGTCAGCACCATTCGGGAAATACACCCTTTGTAGGACATTTACACAACATTAACGTCAACACAACTCAATACAGGTCAATGAATCTGTCTGGACACACAATCCTCTCCAGTCCTCTCAGATGCTTCACTTTACACTGAAAACCTGCAAAAACAAAATAAAAATATTTAAGTGATTTTTGTATTATTATATATTATTTTATCGATTTCAATCAAGTAAAAAATGTATAGCCTCTGTATAAATTATTTTGAACTAAGTTACTGTAAAATGACAACATGAGTTTATGATTACAGAGATCATGATGTTCATATGTTTGACTTTACAGTAAAGAATGACACCTCAGGCGCGCCAAATCTATCATTTAAATGTAACTCAACGAGATGATGTCATTTTCAAAAGGCTTTAACGGTTTTTATTCCGGTTTAAAGGCGGGTGATTATGAGGCGGCTATATGGCGGAACACGAGTGTAAACAAACAACCAGGAATAAAAGTAGGCAAAGTTTAAAAAAAGCAAATCCTTAAGAAATGAAGAAAACAAACGCATGCGCTTCAGTTTCAGTTTGTGACTTCGGTGGCTGACTGTGCAATCAAGAACAAACCAATGAATGTCGCCTTTTGACGGCTAGCTGGCCCGGTCTTAAATACTTCATTTACGTTGTAAAATGACGCGACGCGACATACAACAACGCTCTCGTTCACAACAACAAAGCTATCTCAACGGCATTCTAGCGGAGGCGTTGTAATACGTCGCGTCGCGTTCGGCGCAGACGCGCTGTTAGCTTTCATTAGCTCGCGGGCTACGCACCTCTCGTCTGTTTACGAAGTTTCCTGCTTCTGTCGCGCGCTGCACAACGCTGGCGAAAGACAGAACGAGCGACTCGACGAACTTTACTTACAAATGTCCCGGTTACGAGAGTTGTTATCAACGCCGTGTGATTTTAAGCACTTCCCCGCGTCTTCATCCCCGCGCAGCATCTGAAGCGTCCTGCTTAAAAACAAAGAGCAATAACGCTGGGTTTTATTGCGCCCCTTGCATTGTCGTCCAATTTCGTGAATCCTGATCGCTCGCGATCGCTTCATTCAATGGTTCGGCGACCTCTCGAGCGTCTTCGCGGCGTCTGTGTGCGACCTTGGGTTTGATTGTGGCCCTGCGATGGTGCTTTTAGTTGATCTTCGATTCCAAGTTCCTATTTTTCCTTAGGATCCCGTGCCAAAAAAATCATGGAGTTTTCGAAGCATGCGCAGTAGCTGCTGTCGGGCTTGGGAATGCCACGCAATTCCTTATCCACGAGGGGGAGCGCGAGAGCCACACGGGAAGAGATATACACCCTGTAATACAATAATAAATACACACTTCCCTTTGTGTGCCATGTATGTGTGTAAAACAGAGTTTGTAAATCACTTTTTGCTCATTGTTGAAAGCAAAATTTGTTTGTGTATAAACTATTGACTGGGTGTTGTGTGTTTACATGAAACTCAAATGAGACATTTATTTTGATAAACTCATATGGTGATTGTGCAATCCCATAATTTCTTTGGAATTAAAGTAAGAATATTCCGACCTAAATTCTAAATAGTTAATAATGGCGTTTGTGTAATTAATTAATACTTTCAATGTAATTTAATGAAAACTGTCTTGCAACTTGTGATGTTTATAAAGTTAATTTAAAAAAATGTAGTGATAGACCGATATAATGCAGAGGCCGATATATCTGTCGATATTTGGATAATTTTTCCTTGTATCGGACAGTAAATTTTTCTATTGCTTAAATTATTTGTTTGTAATGAAAAGACACTCAGTGTCACTCAATGCAAAGCCACTTTTTAACACACTTATTCAAACAGTACAGTGAGATGTCACATCCACATTAATTATGTCTTATTATGTAAATTATGAATTATGTAAAAATGGTTTAAGTAGGCCTAATTTAAAAGGTAATATTTAAAATTTTTATGCATAAACAATATTTATGTAGCTTCAACAACTTTCTATTTTTCTCTTATTTACCGTAATGTCATTTGTGTTATATCGGCCATACAGCTTTGTTAATATCGCTATCGGCCATTGAATAACCCATATCGGTCGAGCAATAAGGCACATTTCAGAGCAGGAGGGAAAAAGTGTTCACAGAAAATATTCCTCTCAGTATGCCATAAAGATGATTCAACAGACACACATATCTTTATTGGCCTTATTGTGTCAGTTAGCTGAGAAAAGAGAAAAAATGGGTTGCCTTTACTTTATAACTACTGAGGGAAATCACGGATTAAACCTATTTAGTGTTTAAAATGCGTGGAGAAAATCACATTGTGAGCAGATAGTTCTTACAACACGATGTTTCTAAAGATATATGTGTCATTCTCCTGAGCAGAAACTTGACTCGCCAGCACAATATCAAGACAACATTTGGGTTTGAGTCTTGGGTGCAGGTTAGAAATATAAATCAGATCAACCTCCCACTGTGTTTAAGGGAACTTTACAAAGTTTTGGAGTTATTGAACGGCAGAGCTTTAAAGGAATGTTGAGTAAACACAACTTTGGGGACTAAAAGCATAACCTGCCAATAGAATGACACGCGCGGAGGTGATAACCATTAGGCAGTGGGGAGATACACAGCAACAGCCAACCAATCGTGACGTGTCGGTAGCGTCTCCACGCGAGCGGTGCGCTGCTCATGGAAACAGTATTTGAGCTTTCTATTCGCTAACCTCGCGCGCATCCCACTTGCGCTGTTGCTAGGCAATACATCGCACGCTTTGCACCATGCGAGTTGAACTCTTGTGTTTGGAATAGTTTCAGAACACGAACGAGATGATCCTCTGGTGACATCAGACGACCAGGTGTGTTACAGGTCATCATATACTGTATATTAACCCAGATAGCACAGGTATGTCTGAAAACATCTGATAAAGGAGCTGTTTTACATCAATCTAAATCAAAAACGTAAATCATAAGACATCTTTTCAAGAAAACGTCTCAAGAACGTATTGCAGATGAGCAAGCAATCAAAAAATACATCTTGTAAATGTAAACGCACACATCAAATAGACGTCTCTGAGACGTTTGCGTGTTATCAGGGAAATGATCGTAAAAATGTCGCTCACAGCACAATATTAATATACTCACATTGGATTTGATTTGGATGACCAGAATGACAACGAGATGAAATCTGAAGACCAAAATAAGACATTTGCATGATCTTAACAACCTTACAATAAAAATCCACGTAAGAAACATTATTTGTCAATATTGCAGTTTCACTAAATGAAATCTCAAAACTGAAACAACCTAAGTTAAAGGGATAGTTCACACAAAAATGAAACTTCTGTCATTATTTTCTCATCCTCATGTTGTTCTAAACCTGTATGAGTTTCTTTTTGATGAACAAGAAAGATGATATTTTGAGCACACAGCTGATTGTAACCATTGACTTTCATAGTAGGAAAACAAATATTATGGAAATATTTTGATAAATAATGGTAAGCAGCACACAGCTGACGCTGTACCCATTGAATTCCATCATATTTGTTTTTCCTACTATGGAAACAATGGTTACATCAGCTGTGTGCTTATCATCATTTATGAAAATATCTTATTTTGTGTTCATCAGAAAAGTAATTTATACAGATTTATAGCATCATGAGGATGAGTAAATGATGACAGAATTTTCATTTTTGGGTGAACTATCCCTTTAATGGTAGAAAGTTTAAGTTATTCGGATTTCCTGTCAGCGCGCGCGCAACTAGCTGTCAGTGTCATACACAATATATGTTGGGAAATAATTATTTTCAAGTTTCCCTCAGATTAAAACCTAATCTAATTTATACTTACAGAAATCATTGTAACGTTACATTTGTAAAAGATAGTGGCTGGCCTTTGATATTTCATCCTCGCTTTATTGGCTGCCCTAGTTTACTATGCACGTCGAGTAATAATGTAACATTACCTCTGTTTACTTTTATTTTGATGCGGTAACGTATCTGTATGAATTTTTCACGAAGTACAATGTGATAAATAGTTCATATAAAGCGTCAAATGGACCGAAATACGGATCACACAGCACTTCCGCGCGGCTCGGGTGGGGTGGGACTGTTAAACTCTTACGGAATAACTCAATCTAAAGTACACTTGGAAAACATAAAATAATCGCCTCAGGTAACCAGAGGGGAATTATTAAAGATAAAGAGCAAAACAAATCGTACAATGTCACACGAAGAGCGCGCAGACACACCCATTTTTTATACAGTAGATGCATATGCGAACGCAAGCAAAAATTGAGACATTTCTTTGCTTCGTCCTTATAAGGTATTTTATCAGTTTTCCTTTATAACGAAAGGTTGTTTAATAAAACATGCTCGGGTTCTGCTAGTCTTATCTCCAACTAGAAACCGGTTGCCAACGATTGCATCATTCCTTTCATGTGACTCCCTTACGCCCCAAATTCGTCCTGGCCGTCTTATGACTGCATCACATCTCACAGCTCACACAAACTTCTCACAGGACGAGACAACTAGCAAAGTCACTGAGGCCCCGCCCCATCCTCTCAGTGCGCCTGCTGATTGGATGTCTCTAAGCAGAAGAATCCCGTCTGCCACACGTGATTGGACCACGCAGCCGACCATCTGCTGTCATTTCCCTCAGTTCTGGGTTAGGTTGCACCCAGAGGTCCTTCCCACAGAGTTCGGTTGAAGTGACTCTATAAATGTACCCGGGAGTTTCCGAAATCCACACTCGGTGACTTCAGCTGAACAATGGTTAACATGAGCTATCACCAATCTCTACAGAAACACGCACAGAGCCTAAACCAGAAACAGCCGAGGAAAAGAAGTAATAAAAAGAAAAGGGTAAGTGTCATCAGTTTCTTACGTATCTAAAGTTTGATTTCTGCTGCTGGATCTAATGTCAGCCTTTTTCTTTGGGACATCGGGAATGCGCGTGTTTTTGGCGACTATCCCACGGCTGTTTTTGGAATACAGTTGCTCAGACAGGAACTCAAATTTCACTGGAGTTTTTTTTCTATCATTTCCATTTTTTTTTCTTTAATTTAATTAAAGACCATAATTGGGGCGTTTTTTATTTTTTGTATTGATAGTGATTTTTTTTTTTTTTTTTCATTTTTTTCATTCAACTTATTTGAATATCTCGTGATGACAGCTGTTAGTTTGTTGTTATCGGGTCATCCTCGAACTTTTCCGAACAGTTTTTTAGTCATTATAAGGAAGTTATTACATTTATGGCATTGATGTTCCCGGACATCGCTACTTGCTCAACTTTTTAGAAGAGTTTGCGAATTTAAATAGATGTCATCTTTATAGTTCATTCGTTGTGTTTTATATAGTTAAAGTAAGTTAGTTTTGGTTTGTGTGAAGTGACCGCGCTTTGTTTCCTCAGTCCTGGACTTTGATTCCATGACGTCACCAGTAAAGCCTCAGGGCGCGATTAAACAACTTGATCTAAATTTAGTCAACATTTACGTATAATATAATATAATATATTTTAATATAATGTATTGATTGAGTTGTCATTTTAATACAATCAATTTACGATTTAGTCTTTATCTAGTGTTTAACAAACCATAGAGCCTAACAAATAAGTCAACCGCTTTAACAAGTTAACATCTATCTGAATATAAGATTTTAATTTCTTAAATAAATAAAGAGATCTTACTTTATGTGAAGAGGAATGTTTTTGTCTTGTTAGGATGAATGTTTTTCACAGACACTGTCTGATCTCTCAGACGGACGCACGAGGCGCTCTCGTGCTCATAATGCGCCTTTGTTTACATTAAAAACAATGACCTCATTAAATCTGCCAGATTAAAGATTTTTAAAGAAACTTTATCATCCAGCAAACACTGTCATGTTTTGATATCCCTTTTCAGTTTCTATTCTTGGTTTGTTTCAATGCTGCTTATGGAGATTTGAATGGGAAAATGTAAATTTCTTCCACTTATTAAATTGAATAATTATTGACAGAATCCATGCATGCTGGTTTGTTATAATTGGTTAATGTTTGATTTTTTTATTTCTTTAGAATTATTGGGACAAAATATCACCAACAACTCGCATTCAGACTTGATTGTCAAGACACTTAAAGGTGAGCCGGTTGTTTTACAGCTTTTTTTATTTCTCATCTGCAAGCCCGTCCACAATGTTATTTGTAAATGAATGCTATTAAATCTGTAATAATGTATGCTCGCACACTTTTAAAGCTCAAGGTGTTATTGTGCAGTAGCGCTGTTTGGCCACTGTGTGTCCTTACTAGTGTCAAATAAGAACGGGTCACCCAGATAAAATCCGCTGTTTCCCAAATCACCAGAGCGAGTGATGCCGCACGCTGTGCTGATGTGTTGAAGTGTCTGTTTGATTGAATCACTGTGCTTTAGTGAGTTTTTTTTATGTGTAAACCTGTATGACACTTATTTATGTGTTTGTGTCGTCGGTCAGGTCTGGTGTGCTAGGTGTGGGAGCATATCGTGTTGTGTCTGTGGATAGCGACTGTGTGGTGCGATGACTGCGGAGTGGCTGTATCCCCCTGGCGTGGGGCCGCTTTGTGGTGCAGAGTTGGAGGCGTGGTATGAAGACCTACAGGATATACTGGGCTCCGACACGGGTGGGGCCAAACTTACGAGAGCCCCGCCTTGCTCCGAGGTCAGTAACGCGAAGCGACGTTCTACGATTTCATCGGTGCTACATCGCACGCAGATTTATTAACGTATTTCTGTCGTTTTTTCATATCTTTAAAAACGTATGCAGAAGGAGCCGGAGTTCCTGGATGTGTTGGAGAGCTGCTCGCTCACCTGGCTAACGGAGGGGCAGGTATGGGGGGACGGCGTGCAGCGCGTGACGGACGAGACTCCCAACCACCCGCCGGCGACCTGCGCGACTCCCCCAAAACAGGAGGAGCGGAGAGGAGGCGAGACGGAGAGCTCGAGCGGCGGAGACCTTCTGCCGCCGGAGTTCTTCGAGCTCCTGAGCGAAGGAGGAGTGGGCCTGGTCGACACCGGGGCGATGATGGTCACCGGCGGTTACAATCTCTCACAACCCCAACCCTCGTCTCCGACAGCCAGCGAGGAGGAGCTGCCGCCGACGGTTCCCGACGCTTCGTCCTGCTCCTCGGCATCCCAATCGCCCTCCTTTAACTGCTCGCCACCCTCCTCCCCTCCCCTGTCACCTCCCGCCAGCGTCTCCTCGCGTCTGGGGAAAAGGAAGCGAGGAGGCGAACGAGGAGGTGCTCCGTGCTCCCCGTCCCCAGGGAAGAAAAGCAGGAGAGAACGAGAACACGAGAACGAGAGGAAGGTTCAAGAGCTGACGGATCAGAACGAGCGTCTGAAGGCGGAAATCGAACGACTCGGAGAGGAGGTGCAGAGGACGCGGAGAGCGCTCATCGAGAGACTCGTCAACACCAGGAGGTGAAGGAGCAACAGGAAGAGACGGAAAAGAAAAGGAAAGAGATTTAAAGAGAAACTTAGAAAGGAAAGTGAACAATTGGCGGAAATTAATCTTGTGGAGACCATGAAATGCACATTCAGATGCAGCAGAGAGGACAAAAGACACGTTGTACGGGGGAGAGAGGGGTTTTACAGAGCGGCATCTCCCACCGAGAGTGAAAGAGAAAGTCAGATGAAGCCAAAGACAAACAGAAGAGACTCCAGCGTCAGAGGAAAACTGAACCTCAGGAGGATGATGTGTCCGGGTCACTCCCAAAAATCCAAACAGAGACATTAGAACAGGCTTATTTTTAAGACATTATTGTTATGACCATTTCACCTCTTAAAAAAATTGAATACTACATTTAAATAGGGATTCGCATTACTGTAATACATCATTCAAATCTGCAAAAATAATGTATATCAAATACAAACACAATTTAAAACTCAAAATATATATTTTTATGCATTAGAGATTTTCAGCTCACTCCTTTCAGAATCGGTTTTGCTCAACAGTCATGAAAATAATGTCCCAAAAAACTCCTAAAACAAACTTTATTTTCTTTTAAATTTAGGGTGAAATATGACCAGGCGTTTTTCTGAGAGATTCATCTGATGATTTGATAAATGTGAATTAACACCCACCATCAGGTTATGGTTTTTGTTATTTAACCTCGATTGTGTGAAAATTTACTGAGACAAAGTCAATGCAATAAAATCAAATAACGACTTAAATGAAAGATTTCAGAAGAAATGTTCGTTTTGTAACGTTTTTCTTTTTTTTTTGGTGACTGTAGGTGCATTTCATTGATCCATCTGTTTTAAGAAAGGGCTTTAAAGATGTAAATTCACCCCTAGTTGACAGAGATTTCATAGCTCAGGACTGTTAACCAGAAGATTGTGTGAAGGTTTTCTCTCGTGTTTAACCAATGCCTCTTAAGAGTTTGTGTGTGTGAATGTGTTTAGATGAAGATAAACTTGTGAATGGATGTTGATGCTCTCACTTTTTTAATGTTTAGCTGTAGCTATTTATAACACGCTCTGCCTCTAATCCATAACTATTTTTCTAGAAGTGTATCACATGCATATCAAAGCATTATTATTATTTAATAATCATGTTTAATCTTTTATTGTAGTTTCTTAATAAATACACATTTGCATGCTGAATTTCTGTATTAGAATAGTGAAACATTTTTATCTGAATTTCACTTAGACTTGATACGAAATTGTAATACTTAAGTTTTATTAATAAATTTTAAAAAATGAACTGAACTGAGTCTGGATTTTCTTTGTGTGTGTGCATAAATAAATCTGTAATAAAAAAGCAGATAAATAAAATAGGGAATGTATATATTTTATTGAGTTTTAAAAAGGACATATTTTATTGGGTTTGTTTTGCATATCCGGGCAGGGCAGTTATATAAAACAATATATCCAATACAATCCTATCAACAAATTCATATGCGGTCTACCTGAACTGATAAAATTGTCACTTTTTCTTCGCTTTCTGATTGGACGGCTCTGGACTTTTGCCTTCTGCAAGAGCGAGTTGTTTTTTAAGCTCCAGCAATTTGCCGACTTCCTCAGCGATAACAGACTTCTCAGCTTTTTGAGCCTTCAGCGCTCGTACTTTATCAGCCTGAAAAACACAAATCACAGCCGATTATTCCTCTCATCTACTTCAAACTATTACATAACGCTTTAGAAATAAAACACACACATTCAAATGACGGTACATATACACAAATATTTATTATAAATCAAAAATAATAAATTAATTAGTATTTAAAGATTAAATTATAATAAAATGTTGAAAAACATTTTTATTTTAAAAAAATCTTCAAATTTTAGAATAGTGAGCAAGTTATTAAAAATGATATAAAAAATCCATGAAACTAGACAAAAAAATCCTCAAATTACACAGCAAATAAAATGAAACATTTGTAAGGAAAATGTTTCTTCCCAAACACGATCTCATCTTCATCAAAATAAATAAGAATTCAAATATTTAACAATTAAAATAACAAATTATTGATAAAAACTGTAATGTTTAATTTGCATTCATGTATCTCAACATCAGTGTGTTTTCACGCTCGGCGCGGTTACAAAAATATTAAATATTTGTGTTCACAGAATATTTATTAAACAATGTTCAAGTTAATAACTCTTTATAATGAATCATAATTTCATACATTTAATTTAATCTGTCATAAATTTAATATAATTTTTAAAATCTCCCACCATACTAAAGCAGAAAAATACTTTGCTACTAAAGACAAAACGCAGGAAGAAAAGGCAGGTGTACGGATGATCAGATATATAGCAGTATATTAGAAAAACAAGCTGATTCAGATCTTGTATTAATTTCTTACTTGTTCTGTCAGTAAAGCATTCAGTTGTTTGGCTCTCTCTGGATCTGCTTTAACATTCACTGGAGAGTTCAGCTCAACACCGGCGTTGGGTTTGGTGTCGGCTGCAGCTGTGTTGGGAGTCTAAGAAATCAATATTTTATTATGTGACTGCTTGAGAATACAAATAAAGTCATTTAATAATGAAATAATCTCACATTAGTTCATTCATCATAACACACACACACACACACACACACACACACGCATGCAAAAATCTCTGTTAGCTGTGTGTAAAGTCAACTCTCTTTAATAAAGGTTAAGCAGAATATAAAGTGATGTTGAGTGTTTTCTGAGTTTCTATTCTGAGTTTAAAGAAAACAGCGCTGGATGAGTGACAGCAGCAGGCTTTGATCCACACTGAATACAGACACATCATCACTGAATCCATTTCACAGTCGGTTATAGACACAAAGCTGAACGCTCACATGCGTATCTACCTCTCCTTTATCATTCTCCTCTTCTGACTGAATGAGAAAATCAGAGAGACAAATAACCGCAGGCACTTCATGTCATCATGTTACTTCAGAAAAAAACAGCCGACGGATAAAAAAATGTGATGATGATCCCGACTGAGATCAAATCTTCTGCTAGATTTGGCTCAAGTTGACAGTATGGATCATTAATACACTGTGTTCATAGGTGATCTTGTTAACCAGTAAGAATCACCACACATCATTTAGTTTCAAAATAAATAAATCATTTAAATGTAAAATTTGAGATCATTTTCAAGTTTATCACATAAAATATATAAAGAGCTCAGATGCAAAAGCCTCGAAAAAATAAGATGCTGACTTTAAGCGAGTGCACTTATTATTATACATTTATAAAATACTTTTGCTTCAAATCCGCTTAATCCCAACATCAGGCCATTCAGAAATACTACTTAAATCTATTACACAACGGCAAAACCATTTTTCTGCAAGGTCCTCAATGTACACAGAAGGAGAATTGGTTTAAAGAATATACTAGGATACTGACTAATTTTTTTGCCTTTTTCCTTTAATTCAGAAAGAGCGACATTTTTAAAAATTGAGATTTTTGCATGCACGTACAGTAAAAATTGTTAAATACCAATGAAATGACTAAAGTGAGATTTGTGAAAATAAGGCATTTCAATTACTGACTAAAAACCTTTTCATTGCTATTAAAGTAAAATGACTGAACACAAAGATACGAGTCTGATAAGAAGCTCATTTACAAGAAAACATGTCAGACGCACTTTTAGAGAGTTTTGCACCTGAACTCTTTGATAACACTTTACTTGAAGAGGTGTTCATAAGACTGAAATAACACCTTCATAATCATGATATGACACGTGTTACGAACATGAAGAAGATTTTATGCACATTTATGACAACTGCCATTAAGTGTCATTTGATCAATAATGTCATTTTTAATGCAAAGGTGACATTGTTTAAGATGTCTTTGTTATGACAACTTGACATTAACCAATACATCATAACTATAGCAGAATAATTATTAAACGTAAGAAACTACCTAGCTTTATGGGTTAACATTACATTAAACTGTCATATAAATGTCATTAAGTGTTAATAGTATGTCAAATTATTTTAAATACGTTAACTGAATGCAACATCAAAAGATTATATTTAACTTGATGTATGTGTGCAATACATAAAAACTGACAACGAACAGAACAGTTCTTTCTCACACAAAGGGTTAGGAAATTTTCTGACATAAAAGAAAAAAAACGAACAAAACATTTAATCAATTTAATTTAATTTAATTAACTTTGCAGCGATAAGTACCCCACCGCTGCATGGCTTTACCCATTATTCTACTGTTTTCATTGAATTTTAGGTGAATCGGTCTCCAATAAAATATCATTTATAATTTTATAGAATTATTATTCTTATTATTATTAAATGATTGATTTTATTTGTTAAACACACATAGGAAACTTAAAAAAAACATTATGAACTGAAGAATATTCATGATGTTGTTATAAAACTATTTTATATATTTTTAATATAAATTCAATTTGTATCACTGAAAAAGTGGTCAGTTATGTTGTCTTGGTTTATGTCAGGTTGTCATAACAAAGACATCTCAAACAATGTCATCTTTACATTAAAAATGACATAATTGAAGAAATGACACTTAATGACAGTTGTCATAAACGCATAAATCTCCTTCATGTTCATAGCACGTGTCATGTCATGATTATGAACACCCCTTCAAGTAAAGTGTTACCAACTCTTCTCATCTATCCAATAAAATGATGTAAATATAATCTCTTCTTTTCAGTTTTTTTAGTATTTCCTTGAATGTCTTGCTGTTTTAACATTGCCTGATCATTTTAATGAGGGATGACTGTTTTAACAAACCTGTTGTCCTCCAAATCGTTTTCTCAATGCCTCAATCTGTTCGTTCTCCAACTTTTGAAACAAAGGACTGACCTGCAAAAAAAGTTGAAGGTTAATAAAATGTAACATGATCTTTCTCAGGGTCACACACGTCATGAATGTGTTATTTACCGTGCCGATGCGATGGCCGGCTGGTAGTGTACATATAAAGCGTCCCGTTTCAGTCATCATAGCGGCGGTACAGGTGGGCGGAGCCTGCAGTTGGGTTCGGATGGTCTGACTCACTGTGGGCATGTAGGGCTCCAGCAGGACAGACAGAAGACACGCCACATTAACCGATACACCCGTCACCGTACCGGCTCGCTGCCTAAAGCCCAAACAAACATTAAATCAGCATCTGCCTATAACAAAAGGAGGACATTTTTTTTATATTGTTATTTTTCACATTAAAGAAACTCACCTGTCACTGTCTCCTCCTTTGATCTTCTTCCAGGGTTCATTCACCTGAATGTACTGATTGCCATGACGCGAGATGTTCAGGATGCACTTCAGAGCGTCACGAATCCTGACGGACAGAAAACCAAACATCTCACACACACAGCATACATACAGTATAAACACTTGTTCAATACTAATATAATTACAGTTCAATTTCACATCAATTTCCACTCCTTACATACTGGATATTTAAAATAACTTTACAAATATTTGACCTTTATTCAAATGAAATACTGAAGTGCCACATATGTTTGTATAAAACGCTTCACTAAATTCTGTGTGTATTACATCAAACAGAGAAATGTGGTGAAGTGCAGATGCTGACCGGACTTTATTCAGCAGTTGGATGTATTGCTTGAGCTCCCAGCAGACCTGAGCAATGAGACGTTTATCATCATCGTTGAGGAACATCTCAGGAACGAGGCCTTCAAAGAATTTACTCACAAACATTCCTGCCCTGCGCAGACGAGTGAGAAAAACTACAATTACCAGCATGAAAATATTCGACAGAAAAATAATAAAAACAACATTACAAATCAAACCGATATTAAAAAAGCTACACCGAAGCATTTGGTCCTCACGGTTTAATTTCTTTAATAATCCATTGATTATGTTTGAGCCGGGCAGAAACTAACGCGGGGTTAATTGTAACACGACTACTTTATATATTTCTACAGGGCCGAGCAATCTGTTTCTCTTACTGTCAGAAGATCTCCTGTGAATTTGTGAAAAGTTTTGATGTGAAGATATTGGACAAAGAGTGTTTTAGAGGCATGAAAGTAAATTTCTTCATCTTATGTTTTTTTATTGCCGAGTTGTGTGTGTAAGTCACCAAATCCAACCTTATATTATTTCAATCACTGTCTTGTTACCTAAAACATAACACAATTTTGAAACATGTAAGCAACTCCTAGTTACTGAAAGCTGGGATTGAAAACATTTTTACACAGCGAGGTTAGTTGTCACTAGGGCTGGGCAAATTTTTTTTTTATTTTTCAATTAATCGTTTTTTTTTTTTAATGAAATAATCTGATCCTGTTTGATCAAGGAATGCGACTGTTCTGACTTTTTTCAACATACATTTTTCATCTTGCATCAAAATTGTATTTAACATAATTGAATGCATTTAAAATTAGAGACAGGTTTTGTTTTAATGTACCCAAGTGTACCTAAAATAAAAGAAGTTTTATATACAGGTTTGTGGCTCTTAATTTCTTTTTATTAATTATCCACTTGTAAACTTATGTTCACTTTTCTTTTTTATAAATAAAGTATTTGTATTAAATCTATATTCATTGAGTCGAATCGAGAATCGGAATCAAAAGGAGAATTGATTTGATCTAATCGATCTGGAACATCTGAATCGATACCCAGCCCTGGTTGTCACACAGTCTTAAGTATACAATGATAATGAAATGAAAACAATGTAATACTATTAATCAAAATGATAACTGTTAATACAATATCAGTAGAAATAACTCACTATTAGGATTTATTTATATGTACTGATGCATAATAAACAAATGTTTAGATGAAGGATGATGTATGGATGAATGTGTGGATATCTATCTATTATAGGCAGATATATAAACATTATCCACCTTTAGTATATAGACAGAATTTGATTGAATTATTTGTGTTTAAACTCAATTTTCTAGTAGGTTTTACAACAAACCCTCTTGTTTGTTACAATGAACCCCACCTATAGGGTAACGTTTGCACTCCTGTCACTTTCAGTGTAATTGTACGATAACGGTAGATCACACAAACAAACTTTAACCCTTCATTTGTAGCAGAGATGTGTGTGGTGATTGTGTAAAAAAATGATTCATCTAATTTAAATATTATTGTAATGATAGAGACAAAGCCAAAAAGTGTTACTTTGTGCCTCACTCTGCACTATAATGTAGACAATATGAGAGACATAAGATGGTCTTTTTCAGAGGTTACACACAGCAGGATTAATCTCTCACTGTGTGTAATTGTGTTTATGTGTTAAATATCTGGAGTTGTGTTATTTGACCAGGGTAAAACTGTTTTTAATAAACACTTCAATGCTCAGTCATGTCATTTATCAACATAACTGAGGTGTAAATATGAATTAATATTGTGTATTTATATAAATAAAATAAACTATTTGATGTGTTATCTGATCTGAATGTGAGTTATCTAAACAGAATGGTTAGTTTAATGTTTACTTTCACAACTGCAATAAAAATCCATCCGTGTGTTTATGCTTTCTAAGTATTACATTTCATTTGCTTATTAATAACCCTTGTGTGTTGTTGGGGATGTTTTCATCCACTAGAGGGTTTTTTTACTCTTAATTTGGCCACAACTATAAAAATGTATCAGATGAATATTTTTTTTATAAATCTGTTAATCAACCTCAGTACTGATCAAAACTACAAAATCTTCACAAAACTTCCATGATTTTAACTCTTTAATTGCCAAGTTCATAAGTGGTGTCACTGATTTGGGGAAAACACACACACACACGAAATGACAGATTTTCAATATAAAAAGTGATTGTAAACTCGATTTTTGTTTACCTGTCTCGGAGATGTCAAAGATTGGTAAAAACATTGGCTTTTATGCATTTTTAGTTTTTGTGTAGCATCAGTTTTTATTTTTTTCCCCCTCATTTATTGTTAGTGGCTGTTTTTGCCACATTTTTGGAATGCAGAGCTATGACACGTTTTTATCATGCATTTTTGCATGTTGGTGTTTTTTCCTTTTGCAAACAGGTCAAACTCGTCATTTTTACTTTTGATCACTATGAGGCACTATTAACCCTTTAGTAGGCCTATGCAAAAACAGAGCTTAATTTCTGGCTTGTACGTTGAGTTATATGGAGTATAACTCCATAATAAAAGCATATTAGTGTGTGTGTGTGTGTGTGTGTGTGTGTGTGTGTGTGTGTGTGTGTGTGTGTGTGTGTGTGTGTGTGTGTGTAAAAAATTATTCTGTAAAAATCTTCTCTGCATGCACAATTATTATTATTATTATTATTATTATTATTATTAAATAATGAGATGAGATTGAGAGACCTGTTAATGAAGTTTCCAAGGTTGTTGAGAAGTTCAGAGTTGTTTTTGAGGGCCATGTCAGCCCACGAGAACGCAGAGTCCTGAGCTTCAGGACGGATGAACAGCAGATAAAACCTCCAAACATCTGACGGGATCTCTGTGTCTTTAGCCATGTCACCGAATACGCCAACACCACGACTCTTAGAAAACTTAGTGTCCTCATAATTCAGGTATTCTGTACAAATGAAAAACAAATGTCCCATTATTCTCTCACTAACATATAAACCAATCACATCTGCAAAACTGATTATAGAGATCTCTAGAGAAGAAGATCCTCTCAAAATACATCCGAATGATCATATTCATTAAGTACAGGAAGAAACATTTAGTGATGTAACATTTCATGCACGTGACGTTTTTCTGACTGATATTAAGTGAAATATAGAAAGATAGATAGAAAGTGAAGTCAAATTGATTTATATGATGCTTTTTTATAATGATGCGTTGTTTCAAAGCAGCCTTTTACATGAAAGATAGAAATGAAACCGCAGAAAATGATGGTGAAATTATTAAATAAACAGTACATTTATTATAGAATATAAAGTAATAATGTAAATGTTATTGTCCTTATGTATAGATTATAATCTAATGAAATGTATCAAGTTTTTTTTTTCGACTTAAACATTTAGTAAATTAATTTGATGAAAAACAGGCATTAGACAGAAAGATAGATAAACAGACAGATAGATAGAGAGAGATGGAGAGACAGACAGAGAGTTTAAATCTAGATTGTATAGATATAATGTGACGTGTGTTCAGGTGTGTGTCACCTGTAGCGATGAGATTATTGACAAGTGTGTAGTTGTCTTGTGCACCCAGAAGTGAACACGGGAAAACCACACTGTGAAAGGGAACGTTGTCCTTTGCCATGAAGTTATACAGCTCCACCTACAGGAGACACGTCAACATTACAAACCCATCATGACAAACCTCTTCATCATAGGACGTCTATTAGTCTCAATGACTCAAATCTTTCTCAAGATCCTGAAAAAAAACTTTTTGATTTGAAGGTTTTTGCTTAAATGTTGTAGACAGAAATAAAATGATGTCACCATATTCATTTCTTTTATTAGAAATATCTATTTTAAAATGAACAATTTGGACTAAGATCCCAAAAAAGCTGTGATCTAAACCTCAGTGTTAAACCTCAAGAAACTGCTTGACAAAATGAAAGTTATTATATTTTATAAATTCAGAGGTTTAAGAAGTTTAAAAATTATCATTTGCACTATATGATAATGTATTTAAACATGACAACATTAAGACAGCTGATGCTACTCATGTTAAACAGATTCTAATAATTGATAATGATAATAAATATAATCTTCACTGTCATGAGGAAGATGATAATAAAACTGAAAAATGTTAATTCGCACCTGCTGAGGATTCTTCCACCACTTCTCCCATTGGTCGGTGTAGTTTGCTGTGATGGAGAGGTAGCCAATAGGAGCATCAAACCACACGTAGAACACCTACATTAACACACACACATACAACCCGAAAGTTAGCGGGATGCTGGTTCCTTTACCAAAAAGCATTTTCATTTTTCCCATAGATTTTTTGATTATCGCTAGATTTTTTGTTTATGACACTTTTTGTCCAACAAGAAGCCTAAATGCATTTTCTAGGAGGGACGAACAGAAATGAAAATTCTTGGCCGAAGCCGAATAAAATGAAACACTCAGCCGAAAGCCGAACATGTTTTTTTCATTTTCCTAATTATTTTGCCATTTTTATCACCAAGTTACATTTTCAGAATTTCCTTTTAACTAAACTTATTTACTATATAACATTTTTTAACATTATAGAGCTGACGTTTCAGGGGTTTCTATATGTATCGCTTCTTTTTATGGGCACTTTCCCCGGATAACCCCGCCCACCCGTCAATCAGTGGGAGACGCTAGAACTTAAAAACATCACATCCCGCGACAGCTTTGTTTCATTTAAAAACTCAACAATGGCACGAAAGAAGAAGTGTGTTTTTGGATGTAAGGAGAAGAAAGTCAGCCTTATAAAAACAATGGATATAGTTTATTATCCGGTGTAGAAGCGGCGTTTTGCGCGTGTGTTTGATGTGCTGGATTTCATTGAAAAGTCCCAACCGGGTCATGAGTTGCATGCGGTAAGTAATACTTCGGTCTTATGTTGGAAATAGGCGCGTGCATATTATATAAATGACAAAACATGTAGTTCATAAGTTAAACAGTGTCGTATAGTGTTGAATGACTCGTACTCTTGCGGTAGTAACTCCTCCTTCTTCATTTCTTCGTACATTATCAGAAAGATTCGGTAAAGCTAATCTTTCTTTTATAAATCTGATTAAACTAAAGACTCTTCAGAGATAAAAAGGATGTAATACTACTCTATAGACGGTTTCATCGGATGCACCTGATACACGTCTTGATCCGAACCTTACTTCCGGTTTCGTTTTTTTAATGGTCTGACTAGTTACTAAACTGATCTCTTGAACAAATGCCTCGTCGAAAATAACAAATGTTTTGTTTTCCTAGGTTATCTATGTGTTGTTTTTTTGCTTGTTATATAAATAAACTACGTTTAAAGAACGTTGTTGTTATTTATTCTTACCGGAGTTTACCGGAAGTTACGTGCGGACCACGACAGCCGCTTGTTTATGTTGTTACTGCTGAAACGGTCAATAAGTACTCCAGATTAACATCAGAAATGCAGAAACAGAGTGTGTTATGTGAGCTCAAAGCACTGCAGTTTTAAAACAAGTGATTTTAAGCCATTGAAACACAAACAACAGATCTATTTGATCTATCAGATCGTTTGAGGAAGGCAGGGATATCTGGAGCTACAAAAATTTACGTTATGTGGAAAATAATGCGTTTTTGAAACATAAACCACGCAAACTCATTGTATTATACCAAATACAGAAATTAAAGTTGTTTTTTATCAATGAAATAGGTGCACTTTAACAAAACCTCATAAAAAAACATTGACTTCAGGATGACGGAGCCTGAAGTGCTAAAATGCTAACTCACTTCTGGTTCATGCTTACAGAAACACGTCACCCTTATGAATCCAGCTCATGTAAACTCTCTTACTTTCTCACTGTAATCTGGATGAGGTACAGGCGTCCCCCACTGAAGATCTCTGGTGATACAGCGCGGCTTCAGGCCGTCCCGCAGCCACGAGCGAGTTATCTGCCGTGCGTTTAATGTCCAATCACCAGAACCTGTTGACTGATCCAACCACTTCTCCAACTCGCCTTCCAACTAACTCACACAAACACACAGTGAGTCAATGAAAGAAACACACACTGTATTATTATATATTTTATCATATGTGATATCACCTTTGGCAGGTTGAGAAACAGATGTTTAGAGGACTTGATCACAGGAGTTTCCTTACACGTCTTACACTGTGGATTCTGCAAAAAAGACAAAATAACACAATTATCTATTAGCACACATAAACATCAATGATTTCATGTAAAACCCTCCAGGGGTTTGCTAACATATAATCATTAGAGCTACAGGTTACTCGAAACACAAACAGATGTGCTGGTCTTCAAACTCACCCTGAGCTCCACAGCATTGATCAGACGGCCACATTTATCACACTGATCTCCACGAGCTTCAGGATAGCGACAGTACGGACAAACGCCTTCAACGAAGCGGTCGGCCAAGAAGCGCTGACAGTTCTCACATCGCAGCTGCTCCACCGTATCATCCAGGAGAAAACTTCTCTCGTGTAGACGCCAGAAAATATCCTGAGCGATTCTGACACACACAGAGAATCAGTTAGTTTGTGTTTGGGGTAACAACCAGGATACATCACAGCATCATCTACAGTACATAAGTTATTTAATTCAGTATCTTGACACAATCAGTCGTCTAAAAGATACGTTTCACAGATGCAATATTCATAATAAAGGTAAAACATTGCAAAAGTTGCTTTTACTAAAAATTCTTCAATAAACATTTTTAACTCTTTCCCCGCCATCATTTTTTATGATTTTCACAAAAGTTTAATGCCATCTTGTATAAATAAATATCATATAAACATATCAAATGAAAGAAAAGACCCTCTGCTTTCAAAAAAAAAAAATTTGTTCGACATTTGTTCTCTCTTCTTCATCTTTAACTCTTTCCCCACCATTGACGAGTTATCTTGTCAATTAAGAGAAAATGCTTCCCTGCCAATGACGTTTGTTTTGTGCCGCTACGCGTGGGTTGTTTTCCATACCCCATGTATTTTTAACTTTCTAATATGAAGTAGCCAGTTTAATAAAGGCTTTTTAAATTTTTCATTGAAGAAGAGTGCCTTGGATTCATCTTTTTGATATATTCGTTTGGAATTCCCTATCCCAAAGAGAACCTTCAAATATTTGTTTTTTGAACTCCCTGAGCGCCCTGGACATTCTTTTTCTCAATTTTCAGGAATCTGTTCACACACATACAGTAAAGATCCCGTAAAGACACATGACGAATTTAAAGTCCTGCACTTGTTAGGTTTTTCCACAGCGTCTGAAGTTTGATAATTATCCGTGATTTTTCTCTTGAGAAACCACGTGTGTGCATTTTTGTTTATGATAAGATCATACTGAGCGTGTGATGCTCTGTTCTGTCATGCTGGTGAATGATCTCTGATAGTGACGAGCTCCCTGATCTCTGTTTCAGTTTGCCCACATTTCTTATCGTGAATGTTGATCTGGGTTTAAATTCTTGTGTTAAAGAGCTGAACCATAACTTCTGGTCACGATGACACACGTGTCCTCACTACGGCACGCCACTAAAAAAATAATTTCTGCCTCTTGTTCACACAGAATGCTTTCCGTGAATGTTACGACAATGTAAACCGTAGGTCCTCTTTACAGGAGCGATCCCAGAAAATTTGCAGGACGTGTTTGTGTTTACACAGAAGTCTCTCTGACAATTTTACTGAACTTTTCTAGGATCAAAGTGTTGTGGGAATGGGGATCTAGTGGATAATAGTAGAAATATGTTTTGCTCTCATTAGCACGGAAGCGTTTTCTTTTAATTGACGAGATCACTCATCAATGGAGTGGAAAGAGTTAATGTGTCTGAGACTGTTTCTCAATCTCAGAATTGGTCTCTTACTCAGTCTGCCGTTGGGTGGTGGTGCGACCGAAGAAGTCAAAGTCGATCTGGAACCACTTATAGACGGAGGCGTGGATGTCATGGTATTTATCACAAATCTCTTTCGGTGTCAGACCCTCCTCACGAGCCTTGTTTTCAGTCGCTGTTCCATACTCATCTGTACCACAGACATACAAAAGATTCCAGCCTCGTAAACGCCCATATCTAGAGAGAGAGAGAGAGAGAGAGACAGAAAAACATTAACAAGTGCAGTCGTGGCCTTATAACCCAAAGGACGCCGATTCGAGTCATCTTGAGCAGGGTATCTTTCCCCAGATCACTCCCCGTGCGCTCTTTCATCCGTGGTGTACATCCGTATACAACTTGTTTTAGAAGTACACACTGAAGTACACAAGAGAGAAACACAGCACAGGATGCTCAATGATGATAATTATTACCTGGCGAATACATCAGCACTGAGCACACAGCCAATGATGTTGCCCAGATGAGGCACATTGTTGACGTAGGGCAGGGCACTTGTGACCAACACGTTCCTCTTTCCTTTCTGTGGGAGACTGAAGTACAACACACACGTACAATTACACAACAAAAAAAACATAACATATGGCACACAGGCTGGATGTGTTGTGTGAGATCATACATTGGGTGTTTCCTCTGCGGTACTTCTGGACAATCTTTAAGTCCTGTGGACCAAACCTGAGCTGCTTCCTCAATCTCCTGCACTGACATCACATGTTCTGTGTCCTCAGCCTTACAAACAACACATCACAGATCGATCCAGTCTTAGTTTTTCTCAAACACACACACAAACACACACACAATAATGTTAACATATGGTTGTGTCCACACCTCTGCAGGACTGCTGTTGGTCGGGACGTCTCTTCGCTGTGTTTGTGTGGTTGGTAGTTTCTGTAGGAAAGTCTTCAGGACTTCAGGATTCTTTCCATGCAGAATTTTCTGAGCTGCCGCTTGACACGCCGGCAGAACGCCAATGCCATCAAACCAACCTCGCACAAACCGCAGGTCACCTATCAGAGGAAGAGAGGGAACGGATGTCTGATCCTGCTCATCAAATCTCTAAAAGGTTAAACATCACGTGTGAATCTGTGCTTACCAGCTTCAAAACCTGAGTCGGATAAGATGGGGTAGAGCGCCGCCCACAGGACAATATCTGCAACTGATATTTTATCCTGAAACGCACATTATTCTTTATTCAACAACACATCACTACTACAGCAATGTCCATGACTTAAACACAAATTAAAAAACTTAGTTTTGTATATTTTGTGTCTTTTTTAAAATTAAATTTTTTTTTGATATAGATGAAATATGTAAAGAATAATTGACAGCGGGCCATTGAATTATAAGAAAATAATGCACATCCAAGGTGCAATGCAGCACGCAGGTGTGCATTATTTTCAAATAATTCAAAGAACCGGAGTCAATTATTCCGCTTATAACCACGGTTACCACAAACATTGCTCTGGTGCCTATTTTTAAGACATTTGACAAGTTAGGTGTGCAGTTATCAAAAATTAATGCATACCCACAGAACATTTCTCAGCCAATCAGTTATTAAACGTTTGTGTGTGTGTATCAGACTCACAGAGGTTAAGAATGGTGTAGATGCTTTACTCAGTCTCTGTTCAAGATAACCCAGTGTCTCCTTTATCACAGCTGCTGCTTCACGTTGTTTTCCCTGCAGTGACATCATGTGGAGGGCCTGTAAAACTGCAGGCTGAAAAAAACAAATCAACATTCAATCATTAAATATGTTTCTGGATCTTCACTTGGATCCGATATAAATCATTAGCCTGTAACTTTACAGATGGGATTGGTGTTTGTAATGGTTTGCTATGAATCTTGTCTTAATAGGTAGATAGTCATTCAGCAGACACTTTTATCCAAAAAATGAGGTAAACAATAGAAGCGATTAAAACAAGACAAGAACAGTAATATATATACAGTCCCGTCCAAGATTTTTGGCACCCTTGCTAAATATGATCAAATGAGGCTGTAAAAATTCATCTGCATCGTTAATCTTTTTGATCTTTTATTTAAAAATCACAAAAATGTATCCTTTCATTGGATAATAAGAATTTAAATGGGAGGAAATATCATTATGCAATAAATGTTTTTCTTAAATACTCGTTGGACACCCCTAGACATTTTTATGAGTCAAATATCTCTGAAGTATATTCCTAGTCAAATTCACAATTTTGAGCACTCCAGCATGATTATAAACACAAAATCATTCTGGCTTCCCATTTGACAGAAAAATAAAGAGGAGGGGAAAAAAAGGCCAAATTCCCTTAATCATCCATCACAATGAGAAGAAACAAAGAATATATCTCTGATGTGCAGCAAAAGATAATTGAGCTTCACAAATTGGTGAAGTGGCTTTAAAGGGGCCATGTCACAATAATATTTTAAGATGTCAAATAAATCTTTGGTGTCCCCAGAAAACATATGTGAAGTTTTAGCTCAAAATACCATATAGATCATTTATTATAGCATGTTAAAATTGCCTCTTTGTAGGTGTGTGCAAAAACGTGCTGTCCTCTGACCTGAACCCTACAGAAAATGAGAGGAGTGAACTGAAGAGGAGAAGCTGGGAATCTAAAGGGTCTGGAGTGATTCTGGATAAAAGAATGGTGTCTGATTTCTTGTCAGGTGTTTTCTTACCTCATCAGGCAGAAAGGAGAAAATTTAGATTTGTTAAACTGGCAAATGGAGGTCTCAAAAAGTATTGAATTAAAGGAGGCCAATAATTTTGGCAAATGTGTATTTGAGAAAAACATTTATGTTATAATGATATTTCCCCCCATTTTAAATTCTTATTATCCAATGAAGAATACATTTTTGTGATGTTTTTAAATAAAAGATCAAAAGGATTAACAATGCAGATGAATTTTCACAGCCTTATTTGGACATATTTACCGAGGGTGGCAACATTCTTGGGCAGGACTGTAAGTACAATTAAACTAGTCTAATCAAGCCTAACAGGTCTAGGTCTAGGACTTGTTATGTATGTTAGGCAGAAAAGTGATGTTTAAAACCTTGAGACCATAAATCACTGATCTAGATTGTTTTGTTTATGCTTTTCATTGTTCCACAGCATTCGTATAAAATCTCTTGTAATGATTATGAAGCCTCTCTTCATAAGATTTTCACCTGTAAATCTGTTGCTTCCCATTCCAGCCATTGGTTACAGACCTCAGATGCTTTCTGACCACTTACATCATAAAGGTATCTGTGGGGACACAGGCATTAAAATAAACACATTAATTAAAATATTTAAAGGAAAATATTGCTCATATTTCTAAAACAAAACATATCTGCAACAATACTGTGTGTTTATATCCCATAAATGCATTTTTATTTAGCTTGAGATGGGGGCACCTGTCTGACAGAATGACTAAATGTTTACTGTTAACTGTAATGTAATGTTTACTGTATTTGTTTTGTAATGTAATGTAATGTAATGTGGAAGAAAGTCAAAGTAAGACACTCACTGACAGATGGTGTTGGGGCTAAAGAGGTGCTGACCGTCGGGTAACAGCAGGACAGGTAACACCGGGCGAGTGAGGTATGGTACCACTCTCTCTACAACATTTGACATACATGACAGAAACCAACAATGAATATATCTTTACAAAACAAAACTACAACTGCACCATGGTTAACTATCTGATACATCATCACTCTACCATAACACCACCAAACATGGTATTTGTATGTATTATGGTACAATTGACATAGCTATAATAATCGTAGTACTGTGGTCCATCAGTATGTTTCACTCACCCTCGTGGTTGACCAGTTGCACGTCACATTTCACTCCAGTAAGTTCCAGCACAGCCAGAACTTTAACACAGTGCGGATTCCCCTCGCCAATAAACAGTTTCATCTCACCCTCTTCACTAAACGACTCTCTTGAACTGATTTCTTTTTTGACAGAATTTCCCTTAAACAGAAAGCAGCCAACAGATCGTGTACACACTGATGCAACCACACTACAACACTTCAGAGAAAATTGTAGTTTTTATTCTCCAGGCGTCCTTATACTTGCAATGAATTTCTTCTATGTGTGGCCTACATTACCCATAGTGCCAAGCGCGCTGTCGTGTGGACAAGCGCGCTTACGTCAGGGCACGGTTAACCTCATTGGTCAAAGAGACGCTGACACAGCTAAACCCTTATTTCAAAATACAACGAATATATTTTAATAATATAAATCGGTGCTTACTTGTCTGTTAATTTATTTAAAACTATTTTTTTGAAATAATGCAAAATTTAAGTCATTTAACTCTTTATTGTTTTTTACATACACAAAAAGCTAAGCTAATATAAAAATAAGTAATAGATAAATATTAAAATTAGGCTGTTTTGATTTTGATCGAAGTGAGGTATTTTTAAACTCTTTCATAAAAACATGAAAGAGAGGTTTAGCATTCAAACATTTAGATTATTGAATGTGGACCTTAGCAAGCAGCAATATCAGATTAATAATAAAAAAAATCATCTTTTAGATCTACAAAATTTAGTACTACCTCCTTTCAAAACAACATACATTCCTTTTAAATTTCATTCCTAATAAATCTTGCCAAGATCTTAGTAAATGTACAATAATAAGTTGAACTACCGTTTCATCAGAATTGTCATAGAAGAAGCAACTAGAGGAAATGTATTTTTTGAAATGTTTTACATAGTGGTTTGCAGGGTTAAACGTATGGATTTTTTAAAAAGAAATTTATTTTACTAAGCAGAATGTGTTTTTGCGGACTTGCTTGTTCGACTTCATACCGCGGCACAAGAATGGCAAAGTACCGCGAGAGCGGTTTGAGAAATTATACGGAGAAGTGTAATTCCGACTCGCTCTCGCGATACTTTGACGTCATCCTGTAGGTTCTTTCGGCACCGCATCTCTGTGACGTAACTCAGAAGGCCCCGCCCCGGTGTCTGAACTGTACTGAGAGAGACGCGAGACGGAGATCGAGGACGAACAGAGAGTTTGTTGATGATAAAGCGCACGGATGCACCTGCACTTACCGGTAAGACATCAAAGCTTTTCACTGTGTAAACTCTTCTACAATCCAGTATTAAAATAACACTTGCATATGAATAATACATTTGATGTATACCACATTATGAATCTAGCAACACAATATAGTTTTTTATTTACTGTATATTTACTCTTATTATATAATTTAATAAACTCTATATTCAAATTCAAAACTTTACAGGGCATTTGTAACTGAATGTAAATATAATTATGAGGTGTGAATGTTATTTAGATGGAAATCTGTCAGTCTGTTCACACACATTCTACATAGGTAAATAAAAGTTTAATTATGTAAACAATTTGTGTAAACTGAAATGTACAACTGCATACACTATTGATATATTGCAGGGTTTAAATAGTTTAATATGATAAAATATAAGTAAATTATTTCAGTGGAACTTGTCAGGTTATGTATTCCTGTACATGAACAATGTTATTCTTTACATTTTGATCTGAACGTATTTTAAACTATGTATTTGAGGTTTTACTTTCTTGTCCTATCAGTGCCTTTGAGATATTCTGGAGTTATGGGTTGTAAGAGTAAAATTTGTGAGCAGAATCAACCAACACAACCCAAACATCTATAGATCAGCACATGCATTAATACACAGAAGATATTATTGCTCAGATTTTGCTCTTTAATGGCTCGGGCTATTTAATAGATTTTTACCAATCTGTGTACAGTTTAAAACATTGTTGAGATTTCTTGTGAAACTCTTTGTTGTCTTTTCAAGTGAAAAAAAAATATTTGAGAAGCAGGAAATTCAGAAGCTGCCATTTGCTATTTATCCAGTTTTGTTCCAATTTTGTCGTCTATTAGAAATCATACAGATCTAATGTAATTTGTCTTTCCTAAAAGTGACTGGGCCTGTATGAGTATAACCTGGTACCCCGATCAAAAAGCACACTATGTTTATGTAAGAAGTAACATTGCATCACGATCTTTAGCACGATTGGAGAACAAAGCAAATGCGCTTTGCTGTAAAGTCCATTTCGTGATAAACCTGGTGCTCTAAAGGATGTGGTGTCTGAAAATCCCATGAATGAGCCAGATTATTTTTGCATTCTTTTTGCAGTAGTTAGTTTCAGATTGACTGTGGGTTTATTGTGTGTGTCGTCAGAGCCCTGCAGAAGTTCATCCGGTGAGATGCACGACATGAGAGCGAATCAAATGTTTGCTGGGTTCCATCATAGATTTGCACTGTGAAGCAATAACTTTACATACAGATGTAATGCAATGGAAAGAGTTGAAAAAATAGCAATAGGTTAGTTATTGACAAATAGTCTATTGTTGGAGAAATGTGCAAATTGTTAAGCTCTGATTTATCGTGTCGAGTTGTATTTTGTTAATCTACATCTTTGTTGGTCTGACTGGTTTTGTGGCCACTGTGAGGTATATTTATTCATGTGTAGGCTACTTTAGTGTCAAAGTCTATGATTTGCTGTGGGGTGAATGTCAATCAATGTTCATGGGACTCAGGATATTTGTACACTTCATCTTCTGTAAAGCTCTTGGCTCTCACTTTCAATTTATTTGAAACTCTCATCGGTTCTGATAGTTTGTTTGTTCTTATATAAACAGAAGAAATGAACACAATGTAATTGCTGCAAAAAGTTAAAGGTGCTGTAGAATGTAAAACTGTATTTATCTAGGCCTTGAGTTGTGTACATGATAATGACGTATCATGAGCCTTAACACGCGATTGTTTCCTCCTCCTTATGTAAACCTTGTGCATGCAAAAGACCGCTGGAAAACAGACCAATCTCAACGTAACACCAACTGTAATGTTACAGCCCAGATGTACATCACAACATTAAATTACACATTTAATTAATTACAATGTTGTTACAATGCTAAAAACAAAGTTGTGACTGCTGAGTTAATGCTATATGCTAGTTAATGCGATATGTTATCGTTTAGGCTGAAGTTCTACTATTGACGTTACAGTTACGTTTTGCAGGTCCATGCTAAAAAAACACAAACTTACCACTCAGAAACGTCCATTAACAATCTCCAAACAATTGATTATTCCTCAAAATCTGATACAGACTCAAACATAAGATCTTTTTACACACACACAGAGCTACTGAAGGAGAAACAGCCAATCAGAGCAGAGCTCAACATTATTATTCATGACCCTTTCAAATAAGATAGACCATTTCATTCTAAAGGCAAATCCTAGGGTTGTAAAACTGACTTTTTTCATTGACTTGATCATTTTTGCACTTAATAAAGCCACAACCCTTCTGAGTAGATATCAGAAAACAATTTAGCAGATTATTACAATGCATTCTTTGGCACCTTTAAAATCACTTTTTAACCTCTTAGAGTTTGAAATAAATTGAAATGACACTATGAAAACTTATTTTTAAATAGAAATGAGAGAAATTATTGTGACAAATAATGAAAGTCAATCATGTTATTAAATAAATATGAGGAGAAATGCAAGTGTTTTTGATTGTGTTTTTCTGTTTTTTTCCTCAGTCTTTCATAGACAAATTTTAAATCTAGAGTTTAGTCAGTGTCTGATGATGCGTTGATCTGAACGTGCTGACTGTGTGATGGTCACAGAATCATAATGGAAAAATCTCACTGCCACAGGGCTACAACTACACAAACTCAGCATCTGAGAAATTGTGTGCATGGCATGCAGCACAAAGTTGCTTGTTTAATCATTTTTCTGTCCGTTGTTTCATTATTGTATCATGCATGTATAAAGGTCACATCAAACCTTGCAATACTCTGAATGACAGCGGAAATATAAGCATGTTTCACCCCTAATATTTCCATAAGGCCATAAACTAAATCACCCACCCAAACAACACACAAGACCCCTGCAGATAAGAACAGCTTAGACCAGCTTAACTGCTAAACCACAGTCATGCAAAACCTGGTGACATTGGTCTTTCTGATGAAGTTGGTTGATCCATGGTATTTTGCTGGTTAAGCTAGTTAAGAAGCCTAGTGTTGAAAACCAGCATTTAAAACACAACATATGTTTGTTGTTTCAGTTGTGACACAATACTTTATACTTTGGAAACAACTTCTTTGGTCATCTCTGGTCCATTCGGAAAACTCACCTTACGTACGCACGCATGCACGGCGCACACGCACACACACTGTCACGGTGATCCGTGTCATGTTTTATGTCTGTTCCATATTGTCATCACCTGGACAATTCTTAATTATCACCTCATTCATTCCACCTGTGTGTCATTAGTCTTTGTGTATTTATACTGGTGTCTGTGTCACACTTGTTGCCGGAAGATTGTCATTACTACCCAGTCTGTTTCCAGTGTCATGTTTTGGATGTCCCTGTGTTTGCTACCTGTTCGTCATTTTACTCCTCGTGTTTTTGGTTTCCTATTTTATCATTAAATGTTATTTATTTTCGAACTCTGCGTTTGCGTCCTCCCTCCACTCCCGCGTCGTGACACACACAGGTTTCTATACATTGTGGGGTTATAAATGCCTGCATGATCATAGTAAAAGTCTGCCCAGTGGTCCCCACAATGGGAAATAATTATTAAACAGAATGATGTTTATTTGATCACTTTATAAAAGAAAGTCTAAGACAGTCGTTGTACAGATGCAACAATCTTTGCATCACATCAAGCAACATCATTTTCCAAAACTGACCAATCTGCAGTGCAGAAAGAACTCAGGCAGAATCCTATTGGTGGAATCTGACACTTGTCATAGTAACAGAGATTCAGAGCACACAGCAACAGGGCAGAAGAAGTGAAGGGCAAACATTGAGCTCGATGTCAATACACACACACACACACACACACACACACACACACACACACACACACACACACACACACACAATCATGCACATGCACACAGATGTTTCTGGATATATATTTTCTGAGAGAGTGACCACAAAAACTACCATGAACATGAAGTGTGTTGTAAAGTCGAGACTGAGGCTGCGTCCGAAACCGCATACTGTATAGTAGGTACTGAATTAGATGAAGTACCTACTTACTTGGCGTTAAAACAGTAGGTACTGTATAGTATGAATCCTGGTAGTATGAATGAGATTCGGACGTACTACATCCGCCATCTTGCTACATCACGTGACATACGTCGTCATCACGTCATGTCATTTCAGCCATAGATATGTATATAAAGGCTAGATGGCTCAAGGCGGAGTCAGCTGTGTCGTCACTTGGCGGCCATCTTAGGTCAGTGCTGCCATAGTGCTGCTCCCTGCTGCTGTGGACGGAAGGTGAGTGACATACGCCAACTAAAATGCTCGTAACTTGCTGAATTCTTGACGGATTTACAAACGGTTTGGTTTTTTACAAACGTTATTAACGTGGCTATAATTATGGATGCTTTAACATGTTTCATGAATTTTTTATTTATTTTTAGTATACGTATTCAGTGTCATAGGTACATCTTTGACGTTTATAACAAACCAATCCGTTTGAAAATCGGTAAAAAATTAAGCAAGTTATGGTCATTTAAAAGTACCTGCATCATTAAAACTCAATGCTACGAGTGAGCGAGCGCCCTGTCCTAAGATGGCCGCCAAAATGCGGACGTTCAACTCAATTGGCCATCAGCGCGGACGAGCCATCTAGCCTTTATATACATATCTATGATTTCAGCGCGAAAACAGCCGCGTGCCTCTTCTTCTTCGTTGGATAACTCCTCGTCCGGGGCATCATGGGATAGTGAAGCGTCCATCGTATGCACACTGCAAAATCTAAGCGGAAGTAGTAGGTCATCCGGGTACTTTTCGCATACTGTTTTTCGAATACTATGTATTCGGACATACTACTCGCCTCGCCTACTGCTTTTCGCGTACTATATAGTATGTAGTAGGCGGTTTCGGACGCAGCATGAGTGTCTTACTCTCAGAGGGCTTTATGGGATTGACAGTGGCACAGTGAATGAATTGAAGGTGTGCATCAATGAATTAAAAACATATTTGGTGTAATGATCCTAACAAAAAACCCTAACAACTTTGCAGAACACCCTAACAACCTCACAGAACCCCTTTACCAATCTCACAGAACCCCTTGACAACCTCACCCCCCCCCCCAACAACCTCACAGAACCCCTTGACAACCTCACCACCCCCCCAACAACCTCACAGAACCCCCTGACAACCTTGCAGAACCCCTGACAACCTTGCAGAACCCCTGACAACCTTGCAGAACCTCTGACATCCTCACAGAACCCCCTGACATCCTCCATCCTCACAGAACCCCTACTGACAACCACGCAAAACCCCCTTACTACCTCAGAACCCCCCTGACAACCCCCCAGAACCCCCTGACATCCTCGCAGAACCCCCTGATATCCTTGCAATACCCCCTGACATCCTCGCAGAACCCCCTGACATCCTCACAGAACCCCTACTGACAACCTCGCAAAACCCCCTTACAACCCCAGAACCCCCCCTGACAACCTTGCAGAACCCCCTGACATCCTTGCAGAACCTCCTGACATCCTCGCAGAACCCCCTGACATCCTCACAGAACCCCTACTGACAACCATGCGAAACCCCCTTACAACCTCAGAACCCCCCCTGACAACCTTGCAGAACCCCCTGACATCCTTGCAGAACCCCCTGACATCCTTGCAGAACCCCTTGACATCCTCGCAGAACCCTTTGACAACTTCACAGAATCCACTGACTACCTCGCAAAATCTCCTGACAACCTTGCAGAAGGTCTTAAAATGTTCTTTCTAGAGCTGTATGTTACCCTAAAAATCTTTTAACATCTACAGAATGTTTCTGTTGCATAAACTGTTCTTTGTAGTGGAAAATGATTCTACAGACTATAAAGATAGAAAGATGTGAGGAACCATTTAGATTTAAATGTGTACATGGGTCTACGTGGTAAGATGCTTCATGTTTTTTTCCTCTCTTTCACCTCAGTCTTTCTTCAGTTAAGATCAGGGGATATGACTCTTCAGAAGGAAACTGTGTGTGTGTGTGTGTGTGTGTGTGTGTGTGTGTGCAATCCTTTAGTGTCAGACCAAAAACCATGAAGGTCTGATGTATGTCTGTTCTGTTTTTTAGATTTGATTAGTGAGGTTCGGCTCAAATGACTCTAATACAAGTTTGAATGTATTTTTTCATTGTTCTCCAGTGAGGTTGTCATGTTTGGTGACGCCTGTGAGTCTGTTGGACTTTGGTGTTGGTAAGCGCGTGTGGTTTCCTGTTTTCAACACATTGTCTCCTAATCTTAATCTCTGTAGACACAGTAACGTTTCTCATGCTATCACACAGAAAGAGAGAAAACTTATTACTCATTTTATAAGAATTCTTTACTATTTCTTAGCAACAAATGAAATGAGGAAATCTGTGACATTGAGTGTGTGAATTACTCTGGAGAAAAACATCAAACTGTCTAGTTTCCACTTAAACACATCAGAAGTTTTGTATCTCAGTTTTTGCTGAAGAACGCTTAGGTTACTCACGTAACCCCGGTTCCCTGAAATAACGGGAACGAAGCATTGCGTCAGTTAGCTGACGCTATGGGGGAAACTCCTGTTTACTCCGTGACTGAAGCCTATTGGTTAACGTCTGTACAAAGTACAGACCAATGACGTTTGAACCCGCGCGCGGGAGGAACGCGTCCCTATATAAGCGCGGTTCAATCGTCAGGAGCTCATATTATTCGACTGAAGCGCGCAGCCGAATAACACTCGCTGCGTAGACGTTTGTAGCACGGCAAGAGACGCAATGCTTCGTTCCCGTTATTTCAGGGAACCGGGGTTACGTGAGTAACCTAAGCGTTCCCTTTCAATACGGTTCACTTCGCATTGCGTCAGTTAGCTGACGCTATGGGGGAACGTAATCCCATCACGCCGTGCATACACAACGTACTGAAGTGCCTTACCGGAGAGACACTGCGTGTGGCCCTATACCCGGCATATTCACAGCTTTAAAAGCAAATGTGTAAGCACCATATAAATTGTTGACGCGCACACGGTGGGGTTTTAAACGCACCGGGGGCACATAACATAGCACAAGACGGCGAGGTACCGAGCGCGCCGCGGCTGTGCGAGATAAGTAAATTCAGAGTCACGTTGGTGAGCTCGCTGAGCGCACCGTGGTGTACACATAAAACGCATGAGCGTGCATGATTGAGCCGACAGAACCTGCGCTCGTAGGGCAGGGACGTCTAAGCTGTACAATCTGACAACGTAGACGGCGAAGACCAGCCGGCCGCGTAGCAGATATCAAATATAGATATAGATACCCCTGTAGACCAAGTTCATGAAGAAGCCAAACTCGCACAGAGTGGGCTCTATATAGGACATAGCTCATAGAGGGGCGTGAGCCAGTGCGATGGTTTCAACGATCCATCTAAATAACCACTGTTAGCAACAGACATACGTAGTGAGTGATCTGCGAAGCTCACGAACGGCCGATCTGACTATAATATGCGGCAGAACGGTTCGTAGCGTGGGATTATACAGATACCACAATAGTGTGAACCTAGGTGCACCCTCGAGCGCATCGGGATGCATGTAGGTAGTATTATAGTGCACAGATCGGTGAGCTTTCCAAGCGCGCCATAAATGTGTATTGACTATAAATTGCACGGGCACAGGTGAACACTTGAATACATCGTAAATGCATATCAGAGTGTTATAATGCACAGGCCGGCAAGATTCTCGAGCGCGCCGTCATGTGTTCTGATAATAAATTGTGCGCACACGGGTGAACTCTTCAGTGCACCGTGAATGCGTATAGATAAATCAGTGCACAGAACGCGCCGTGAATGTGTACAGATATGATTGATGAACGTAACGGTGGGCACCCAACGCACCGTGAACGTACACAGATGAACAACAATGTATGTGTCACAAAGCATAACACAGCTGTGTATACAGGTGAGCTTTCCCAAGCGCATCTTATTGTATACCAAAATGTTATAGCGTGTACATGTGAGCTTCTCTAAGCGCACGGTGGACGCATATAATTAAAAACCATATCGTGCATACAGGTGAGCTAATGGGCGCACCTTTAATGCAACAAACCTCAGTAGTGCGCGAAGCAGGGATGTCGAAGCTGTAAACTGACAACGTGGACGGCGGGGACCAGCCGGCCGTGTCACAATTGTCAAATGAGAAACCTCTAAGACCATGCCCATGCTCTAAGACAAGTGAGCATAATTGTCACGGGAGGTGATAACGTCAACGATCCATAAATAGCCTGTATTGACAGGTGCTCTAGTGAGTGATCTGTGACGCAGATGAACAGCTGATCGTCTGATGTACGTCAGACGTATCTGTCATCCAGGACCTTGGACAGTTCCAGAGCGCTGTGCCTCGGGCACCGTCCGCATCTGAGAAATGACAGGCTTATGAATAAAGTGAATGGCCAGCCGTAAAAGCATGGTTCGCTGTTACCGCCGCCGTCCGCATCTGAGAGATGACAGGCTTGTGAATTAAATGAATGGCCGGTCGTAAAAGCGTGGTTCGCTGTTATCACGGCCACATAGATATAGGTAGGGGAGAGAGCCGCCGTGCCTCTGTAGTGAGGAGAAAAGTGTTCCACCCACGATTCGCGGGGGGTATTGACTTTCAAATGTCACTAGACAGAATGGATCAGACTGTGCATAAGGACGCCTCGTGAAAGGGGTCCTAGCAGCTTGTGTCAATGTGTCATAAGGCACGTAATGTAGGTCGTGTCCCACGGATGCCATCTCCGCACGCCCATCGTAATGGGTTAATATTGGTAGTTTAAGCATGAGATGCGTATCACTCTGATTGAACATAGCTTATAAAGCGATGCAATGAGTTTATAAAGGAGATGACTCGTCAGCTTGTTCAGGGGGCGAGATCTCAGTCTGGTTCGGTAAATAATGAAACCACCGTAGATTGCCCGACCGCATTATCACAATAACACGGTCGAGAGTGCTGCAGTGCTAAATCATCCTCTTAATGTACCGTATTCACAGTACAAGGTGATTTATATGAGACAAACGGCGTTCCACGCGCCGAAGGCTGATTGCCGTCGTAAAGCGTGTTCAACCCACAGCAAATGCTGGGCTAGCTCGTAATGACAGCACTTCATGCAGCAGTGTGTAACTTAAGCAAGCTTCCCGGCCGTCAGCTCGGGGCGGGACCTTTGCTTAGTCAAACTGAAGTGGACTTATGAACAGAATGCCACGATATTCAGCTTTCTGAGGCTCGTTAGAGGGGTACGTGCGCCCGTCTTAAACGAGATGCCGCGCGCGTCTGACTGTGCGCGCGCTTTAAGCTTTGAAACTTATTGTGGCGGGTAGCAAGCTCACTTGAGGTTGATATTACCCTTAATATCTCCGAGTATTGGAGCGGAGGTGTGAGCGTCTTCGGATCCGCTAATATAAATCAGCTATATGGCCGAAAAACGTCATAAACCGCTTGGCTGTAAGCCTTTGAGTGGCCGTCCGGAGAGGGCGCGATTCAAACGCTTGGAGCCATGCAAAAGTCTGAGGCTGTCCTTCCTCTAGGAAGAGAGAATAACAGCCGTAAGACCGTGCTCGTTTGCGCCATCAGCATCGTAGCGGAGAAACTGAGGTGGGCTGCGAGCGAATTTGGCAGAAAGGTGTTAGAGACACCGTACAGTCGTGGGGTGTCAATACACAGTATATGGCCAAACCGGGGTTTTTTCGGCTAGCGTCGATAGAATTATGGACAGCGGGCCGTGTGTGCGTATTACTGATTGCTTGTCAGTAAGGCGATAAAGTGTTTAGAGACACCGTACAACCGTGGGTGTCAATACACAGTATAGTAAGCACGGAAATTACTCTTTTTAGAGGAATTAAATACCGTTCGCCACTATAGTGAGGTCGCATAGCCGACAGTATTACACAGTATGTTTGGATAAACAGCACACAGAAAACATTTCAGGGCAGTCCAGCCGAGGCGCGACATAACCCCTTTTTCCCAGACAGTTGCGTTCTCTGTTGATGCAGCTATGCTGCGGAGACCAGAGCTCAGCCGTTCAGGTGAACAAGCCTCAGTAGTGACGGTGACCGAACGGCTCACGGAGCAGGGTAGTATGTCTAGGTAGTTTAATGTCAGACTGAACCCATCGCAGAGAGGAAGTCTGCCGCGAGGCCCGCGGTTTTGCCGTTTATTAAAAGGGCAGAAAAACCGGGTATATATATATAAGAATGTACCAATATTCAGCGCACTGATATAGGACGGGACTGAATAAAGGGAGGTATTCGGGCCTCAGTATATTATAAACAAATTCGTTCTGCCTCTGATTCCGTCTAAACCAGAGAGAAATGACCAGGCAGACGAAAAATGAGCTATCTGAAGTGAGATCGGCTCAGGCCAGTAAAGCTCTATAATAAGTGTTTTAGCGCTCCAATAGAGGCGTGTCCGCCTTATCGAGCAGACGAATGAGATCGTGCCGCTCCAGGAGGGGAGGGGCATGAAGCTCTCTTATAATGAGTGTTCTTGGTGCTCCAATAGCGGCGAATCGGCCCTATCGAGCAGACGAATGAGATCGCGCCGCTCCAGGAGGGGAGGGGCATGAAGCTCTGTAATCGTTGAACACTGGACAGCTGCATTTAGAGGCAGCGAGCCGTAATACCGCGTGCTAGCTAAGCCGTTAAGAGACCTCACCACTGTGGGGAAAGGAGCGAGGGACTCCGCGAGCGTGGAGCACGAGTGGCTGTGCTATGACAGAGACAGGGGCAGACCGCCCGTGTTTGCTTGTCGTATGCATCTATCCAGGTCTACGGTTCCCCGCTTGTTCATCTCAACAAGAGAGGAACGGCAGAGGGGAGCAGCAACACAGACAGAACAGCCATGCGTCGTGACGGTATCACCCGATGCACTCGGGGGATTAATATATGTGCCAGAGATCTCGCCACTGAATGTGAAAGGAGCGAAGGGACTCTGTAAGCATGAACGGTTGCGGTGTGACAGAACACAGGGGGGGTTAGTCCGTGTGTGCTTGTCTATGCATCCATCTAGTCTCATGGCTCGCCGTGTGTTCATCCCGGCGAGAGAGGAACAGCAGGGGGAGCACGAAACATGGATAAGACAACCAAAGCATAAGCGCGGTCCCGGCGTGGGAGGTGCCAGACCAGTAACGCGCTCGGAGGAAATTCATAGCAGAGAGGCTCACCGAGCCGCTGTGCTGGACGCTATTACAACAGCGCCTGCTCTTCTAGCTTATAGCTTTATATTAAAAGTATTGATCTTACCGGGCGGCCGCAGGGGAGACCTCGTCAGGCGTGTGTCCGCTGCACAGGGCTCGTACCACGGCAAGCGAAGGCTATCTTCGATTCTCGGCCGGAAAGCGGCAGGGGAAGACGCTAGACCTGGACTCTGCTATCTTCGGTTCTCAGCCGGAAAACGGCAGGGGAAGACGCTAGGCCTGGACTCCGCTGCAGGGCTTTTGTCAACGGCGAGGTAAGGCTTCTTCTTTTTCTTCGGAGCAGCGAGAGGTTCGCGCTGAAGGAGAAATAATATGAGCTCCTGACGATTGAACCGCGCTTATATAGGGACGCGTTCCTCCCGCGCGCGGGTTCAAACGTCATTGGTCTGTACTTTGTACAGACGTTAACCAATAGGCTTCAGTCACGGAGTAAACAGGAGTTTCCCCCATAGCGTCAGCTAACTGACGCAATGCGAAGTGAACCGTATTGAAAGGGAACACAGATTGATTCTGATCCAGAGCTGATGTCTGTAAAGCACCATACACTAAACAAATACTAAGAATGTCTTTCTTTTTTATTTTGATATATTGAAATGCTAAATAAAACATATAAATTACAGAAAGAAAACTGCAGATAAAATGTGCATGTGCATTACTGTCTGGACATGTAGCCATTGATATTCTGGTTTTCTTGTAAATAAAAAACTAAAAACCATTTATCCTAATACTGTAGTGAAGTGTAGTAAGGATTATCTGTGCATGCTGTGGATTATCAGTAAAGCTCAAACACACACACACACACAATCTGTACTGGACTGAGACACAGGGAGACGAAAATGAGACGTCTGGATTTCTCTCGCTCTCTCTCTCCTTTGTAGAAGGGAAGTTCATCTCTGGAAGGGCACAAATAATTAAAGCATTAACACCCGGTCTAAATAGAGATGTGTTTTTATCACAGATTTCTCACTCAATGTGATTGTTATCACTGATATTATAGAAATTCTTAATATATATTAACATAGCATCATGCATGAAATGCTGTATATTATATAAGTGCTACACTTTTTGTGTTGTTTGTTTTGTATAAAGTTATATTTATTGATTTATATTGAATTATCTGCCGTTAAAACCCAAAGAAGAAGACTGATATTTTGCATACCATGTATTTGTGGCTTTGCTGAATATAATAACAAATATCTTCTCATTTTAGAACATGGCCCATCTGGTGTCATCCAGCGCTGATCCGCTCTCATCTAACACCTGTGATATCTCCAGCTGACTTCATCTCGTTCTCTACCGCTGAACATCATGCTGTCCGGCAGCTGGCGTCGGGGTACCATCATACCCTCTCCGAGCAGCCCGACGGGGAGTAAAGATGGATCAGGATCAGGACTGGGGAGCACTGTGATTCTTGAGGCTCAGTATGACTACTCGTACCGCGGGACAGACGGACGTTTGGTCTCCATACATGAGGGCGAACGCTTTCTGCTTCTAAAAAAGACTAACGCAGACTGGTGGCAGGCTCGGAGGATCGGGGTGGGCGCTAAGGTGAAACCAATATATGTGCCAGCCACATATGTCATTGAGTTACCTGTCAGCTCGTTCCGCCCATCGCAGCTCGACAGCCAATCAGAATGTGGCAGTTTCAAGATGATCTCACGAGGTTCCTGCACACCTTGCATGCTATCATACGGCTCGGGTATGAAGACCTCGTGATTTTATTATGCATGTGTCTGTCCTGATCCAGTTATGATATTGTAATCACAGTGTATTTAATACAAAATCAATGCAAAGATGCAAATAGAAGCAAACTCAAGAAGGGCGATGTGAATGATGTGAATTTGGCGGCACAATTGCCGTGAAAAGTTTACATGCGCGATTTAATTCAAACGTTTCTTCGCGCAGGTTGAAAATATTCAACTCAAGCGAAACATTGGCATGACACGAAGTTAAATCCCACTAGTAATTTAGAGTGAAGAACGCAATGCTTCGCGTATGGTATGCACCATTACAGCATTACTGTGCGTTCACACCGGACACGAATGAAGCAAATAAATTGCGCTATTCGTGCGTAGTTATACATTTGAATATTATAAGTTAATTCGCTTCATTTGCGTGTGTAATTTTTAACTAGTGTTATCCCAGCACAAAATGCCCGAAACACTTAATTTGCGCCGCCTCACTGAATCCCACCGCAGGATCTCTATCACATCTTTGCATTGACTTAACGTAAATCAATTGTGCTTAGCGCTTAATTCGTGTCTGGTGTAAACGCCCCATTAGTGTTGAGCGTGTGATCGTACCAAAATATCTTCAGTTGAGCTACATCAGTATAATGAAACGCTTTCTTCTTTTTCCTCCATCAGTGAATGACAAACAGTTCTGTCGATCTCTGGAGAATCTAAGTAACGGCTCCTCAAGGGACAAACACAATGCTGGAGTTTCAGTTCTAGGACATTTCCCCACATTACCCCCCTCCTCCTCTTCTGGAAGCCTCATGGTTCAGGGTGGATTTTTGGGTTATAGTCAGAGCTCCAGTAATCTCCCTCAGAACCCATACCAGGACACAAACTCCCCCAGACCCAGTATAACCCGTTCTACTAAATCTTACAGTCAATGGGACGTAGCCAGTGCCACACGCAGACATACAGACGGAAATGTACAGGTAACACTCAACTCACTGTGCCATGTTTATACATTATGCATCTTGCAGATGGATTTAAAGGGTTATTTCAGCCCAAAATGACAATTTGATCATAAATATTTTATATTAAAACCAGGAGGCATAGACTGCAATTTGATTCACACAATCAAGCCCAGAAAAGAATGAAGACATCCCCAAAAAGGTCCATGTGCCATCAGTAGTCTGCAGTCTATGCCTCCCGGTTTTCATCAATTATATCTAAAAATATAGACAAGCGAAGGACTTGGTGGTTTAGAACGTGTTTGTCTGTGCGTGGTTTCTTGTGTTTCATTCGGCAGTAATCAGGATTAAAGCAACAATCACACATTGTTACTACCCTCATTTTCAACCATTATACGGTACAAGTACAAGCTCTTTATATGGACCCTTCAAAATAATCTCTGTTAAACGCTGTGATGGCGGTGTGCCAGAAAAACACATTTTTCTCTAGAGGATTAAGTGCAGTAAGACTTGTTACACAACACATGGTCCGGACATGACAGATGACATCACAGATGAGCTAAAGACATCAACCAACACCATCACTGATGATAACTAATCCAGCTCAGTCAATACTTGCTAATCAATCGTTTGCAGAATAAAAGTTTTTGTTTACATCATATATTTTTATTTATATATATAAATATATTTTTCTTAAAATTATACATGCATGTGTGTGTACTTATATACACACAATTATTATACACAGTTACACACACATATATGATGTAAAGAAAAACTATGAAAAATTATGAAAACAATTAATCGTTTTGCAGCCCTAACTGAGATGATAAACAAGAAATGTTGTGATTTCCTTTGTTTTCTAGATTTACTCTGATTGTAGGATAGGATCAGATCAGTTATTGGTCTGAATGTTAGACAAAGCTTTTGTCTTTGACATCTAGAGAACTCAGAGGAACTGAAAGAAACAAAATTAACTTACACTGAAGTCTGAGAGTCGTCTGAAACTCAATGTAGTCAGGGGCACTACTTAGGTGGAGGGGGGGTTTGGGTAGTTAGGACAATTTTAGGCGCCCATGCACTTTTGGGCCCCAGAGTGACGACCAACTGCGGATGCTCAATTTTCGGTTCTGTTTTAAGCATTGGATCCGTTAAAAAAATTGTGCCACTACAACGCATGTGATATGCCAACCAGAAGTGATGTATTTTAGTATATTGTGAAAATTATTAATCTATTTTGTTTAACTTTATTAATAACATTTGAATCATTAAAAAAAGATTGATAAGTAATAAATGATTAATTTTATATGTAGCCTATACCAATTTTTTTTTTTTGTCTCTGTATGTTCTCTAGGGCAGTGGTTTTCAATCTTGTCCTAGGGGACCCACTGCCCTGCACATTTTGCATGTCTCCCTTATCTAACACACCTGATTCAGATCATCAGCTCATTAAGGGAGAGATTCATGAACAGAACTGGGTGTGTCAGTTAAGGGAGACATACAAAATATGCAGAGCTGTGGGTCCCCTAGGACAAGATTGAAAACCACTGCTCTAGGGTAATGGCAGTCTTTGTCATATATGCATAGCTGTTTATTTAGCTAAAAATTCATTACAACTACTGTAATTGACTTTTGTGGTGTTTAGGTAGGTTAATGCCCATCCATTACGGGGCTCCGGTAAGAAGTGTGACAGGAGACAGGCAACAGTTAACTCTTTATGTAGCACTTTGAGTATTAATATTCATAGCAGCATACAATCATGGCCAAAAGGTATTAATGTGGTTTTCCTGCAATACACAGAGGAATTATATCAATTTAAGTCAGCTAACATAACATTGTTGTCAAATAATACAAATAAACATGATATATACATCGTGTGGAGTAAAATTGGTAATATAACATAAAAGTTTTAACCACAATATATATAACTGGCCTTTTACATCATAATTAACATTTATATTAGTAATAGAAACGGATTACTCAAAGTACAGCATTGCAATGAAGTATTAATGTTAATTGTTATTGTTTAAGGAGCGAGCGTCTGTGAAAGTGAAACTAAAATGAACCGCAAAGCGGAACTACGCCATCTAGCGGCATATAATAAAAGTCTCAAATTAAAGTTTCATAACCTACTCATAGGGAATTTAGAACAGCCGCCCCCAGATTAGCATAGCTAATATGTAATAAAGTAAATTCCCTAGTCTCCGGGATTAGTTTCATCTCCATCAGGAATTGGTGGAAGTCTTACAAGTTTGGCGACAGGCCTTAAGTATAGACAATCCTTGACCTGTATTTGAGCTGACCTGATATGTCCATCAGCACTGGGTATCAGTTTAACAACCCGACCAACTGGCCAGCTGGCTCTAGGAAGTTGTGGATCCATAATCATCACCACTGTGTTCTCAGTTAGATCCTGTGTTTCTCGTTGCCACTTCTGTCGAGTCTGTAAGTCAGGCAGGTAATGTCGGGTGTAGTATAACCAGAAGTGATCAACAATACTTTGAGTATAACGCCAGCGGCGCTTGGTTACAGGTTCTGGAGTGTAAATAACTTGAGGAAGCGAGGCATCCCGTCGGCCCATAAGCAGCATATTAGGAGTGACCGGGTCTAAGTCCGCTACGTCAGATGAAACGTAACCTAATGGCTTGCTATTCAGAATACCTTCTACTTCGATTAAGACAGTACTCAGCACTTCCTCTGGAACAGGTTGACTTCCTATAACTACTTGCAGGGCAGACTTTACTGATCTAATCTCCCTTTCCCAGATGCCTCCGAAATGTGGTGCAGCCGGAGGATTCAACTTAAAGGTGATCTGATAGTCAGATAGCAGCTCCTGCAGCCTGGGCTCCATTTCCTTAAAGGCTTGCCTTAATTCAGTTTCTGCTCCTCTGAAATTAGTCCCTTGATCTGAGAGAATTTCAGATGGTGTTCCCCTTCCAGCGATAAAACGCCTAAGTGCCAATAAGAATGCATCTGAATCAATACTGTTAAGAAGGTCAAGGTGAATACATCGGGTTGTCAAGCACTTGAAGATGATTCCCCATCGCTTCTCTGAGCGCCGGCCAATCTTAACAATAAAGGGCCCGAAGCAATCAACTCCAGTCGAGAAAAAAGGCGGTTGGTTGAGTCGCAGACGAGCTGTGGGTATGTCAGCCATAATGGGTACTATCGGCTTAGCCCTCCACTTCTGGCACTCCACACATTCCCTTTGATGTTTTTCAATTGCTTGCCTGCCTCTCAGAATCCAATAATAGCGACGTAGTTCTGCGAAAACCCTGTCTGGACCTGGATGAAGTAAACGCTCGTCGAAGTGCCTTATGAGGAGCTTAGTCACTGAATGGTGTGGGTCTAAGACCACTGGGTGTATCTCAGTCTCAGTGGAATCAGACAGTTTCCGTAGTCTACCACCCACACGGATTAGTGCCAGCGTGTGATCAAACTCTGGCGCAAGGGTATGCAGACGGCTGGATACGGGCACCAGTTTTGCTGTCTTTAGGGCTCTAAACTCCTCTGAGAAAGATTCCTCTTGAGCCTGGCTCAGTATGCAAGCTTCTGCACTTCGGTAGTCTGGAGTTTGTGCATTTGTATCTTGAGTAGCCGCCCCGTGAAGGAACTGGTAAGTGGCATCAACCAAGGCTTTCCATGAGGTATATTTTGATACATCAGGCATTCCAGAGCTTTGGTCATTTGTTGCTAGGCCACAGAAAATACCTTTCTTTGCTTCCGCAGGATCATCATGGATTTCTGCCATGGGTGTAGTTGGCCATTGCTCTGGTGGTTCCTTCAAAAATTCTGGACCTTGACTCCACCTACCAGGGCTTGCTATCTCAGTAAGTGTCCGGCCCCTGGTAATGTCATCTGCCGGGTTATTTGAGGAATCAACATACCTCCATGTGTGGTCTCCAGTGAGCTCTTGAATTTCGGCTATTCTTGTTCCGACAAATACCTTATATCGGCAAGATTCAGAGTTTATCCAGGTAAGGACGGTGGTGGAGTCAGTCCATAATGTCACATTTTCCACAACAATGCTCAGTTCCTGTTGGAGAAATCTGGCTAATTGAGCACTGGTCAGCGCTGCACACAACTCAAGACGTGGTATTGATAGCTGTCGTTTGGGGGCAACCCTGGAGCGAGCCATGACAAAGGAGGTATGGACTTCTCCATTCTGCTCAATAAGCAGATACGCAACGGATCCGTAGGCCACTTCTGATGCATCCCCGAACACATGCAGGCTAAATCTTGATGTTTCCACTGCAAAGTTGGGGGGAAGATAACATCTAGGCAACTTGATTTTGCTAAGGTTGGGTAATTCTCTTTCCCAGAGGTTCCACTGCTCCAGCAAATTTGCAGGTAAGTTCGGATCATCCCAATTCCGTGGTTTGGTCCAGAATTTCTGGATAAGCACCTTGGCCCTGGTAGTGAAGGGAACAATAAACCCTACGGGGTCATATTGCGATGCTAGAACTTTGTAAAGGTGTCTCATTGTTGGGGGATGCTCTCCTATTGCCCGATGCTTATACCCTAAATGATCTTTGAGACAATGCCACATTAAACCGAGAGCATGTTCTAGAGGATCCGGGGTATACTGCTGAAGCCACAGTTCAATGCTCTCAGAACGTGCTCCTGCTGGTAAGTGCTGGACTACTGATGGAACATTAGAAGCCCATTGCCTTATCTCAAAACCCCCAGAGGCTAAGAGTGGTCTCATCTTGTCAATTAGTTCCTTAGCCTCTTCAGGGGTCGAAAAGCTCTGTAGACAGTTGTCTACGTAGAAACTCTGCTCTATAGACTGTAACACCTCTTCATTGCCAGGCTGTTGTTCTTGAACATGTTTACGCAAAGCAAAGGAGGCACAGCAAGGACTGCAGGTCGTTCCAAAAGGCAAGACTTGCCATTCATAGATGTCAGGCTGATCCTCCCTCCGCATGTTCCTCCAAATGAACCTCAGCAGGGATCTGTCCTCCGGCAGAAGTCTCACTTGGTGAAACATCGCACGGATATCACCACTAATGGCAACAGGATACTGCCGAAACCGCAGGAGAACTCCTAGTAAAGAGGCACCGAGGCTGGGCCCAGGAAGTAGTTGCTGATTAAGTGAAATTCCTTGATGCACGAAGGAGCAGTTAAAAACCAGCCGGTCCTTGCCGTTGTGATGGACAAGATGATGCGGTATGAACCACGACTCCTTATCTGTCCACAGATGCTCCGTTGGTATTTTGACAACATAGCCTGCATCTAGGAGTTTCTGTATTTCGGCTTCGTAAACTTTAGCTCTTTCTGGGTCTTTACTCAGGCGCCTTTCAGAGTTCCTGAGGCTGGAAAGAACTGATTCCTTGGTTCCTCTCAAGGGGGTAGCATCCTGGACACGAAGAAGTGGGGTAGCGTAGCGCTCAACGCCATTAACTTCCACTCGCTGTGTCTTTGTCTCCAGCATGTTTATAGCCCTTTGATCCTGCTTTGACCGTGTTACTAGCTTCTCACTGCGATATGGTAGTACATCTAGCTGCCACAGTCGTTCGACATGTTGGTAAACCGGATCTGGTATTGGTGAGAGGGAAGTAAATAAACATTGCTGTGTAGGTACCTGATGTGAAAGGAGTCCATCTGGTCCCTGGAGAACCCAACCAAGTTGCGTATTTACAGCTGCTGGGCCACCAGCTGGTCCTATTCTGATAGGCTCTTTGGCTGTGATCAAGTTTGGATAGTCGGACCCGATTAGCAGAAGAGGCTGGACCTTATCGAAGGATGGAAGAGGGATCTCTCTGAGATGATAATAACATTGCTGAAGTCTCCTAGTCGGGTATGTTTGTTCAGACAATGTAAGGAGAGGAGCCGAAAACACACCCATAAGGGTATATTTTTCATTTGGGTTTGACTGGGTGGAAAGCAGTAAATCAACGGACCGCCCTTGTAACACACTGATATCATGCCGAATGGTGCGTAGGGTCATAGTTTCATTTTCACCCTCAAGACCTAGCCGCTGGACTGCTTCTGAAAGGATAATGCTCCTCTGGGCGCCATCATCCAGAATGGCATATGTCGGTATGGAGCTCTTGCCTTTCCACAGCAGCACTGGAACCACCTTTAGGTAAACCCGTCCTGTAGAGCTTGAAGTCGACAGATAGGCACGATCTTGAGATGTCGTAAGCAGCACAGTGCGGGAAACTTCCAGTGCGATACGATGTAGGACCCCAAGATGTACCTCGCCACATTCTGAACAAGGCTTCTTTAGTGTACATTCTTCACATTTATGACTTGTACGTCCACATTTCCAACATCTCTTGCCATCCTTAATCCACTTCAGAATCTGTGCAGGCGAGTGTTTAGTGATTTCATTGCACTGTGACAAGTAGTGTTCCTGACTTTTACAATACAGACATAGGCGCTTGAACCTATTAGCTGATTGTTGAGCACCTGCAGTTTCCGTAGCAACCAAATGTACGGTGCTTACCTCTTTGGGCTGATTACTTCCATGATAGACAGCGATGGGCCGAGCTGGGGGCTTTAGTTTAGGCTGACGTTCTCTACTTGCTTGAACCTTCTCAGTTTGATAGCGCTGCACCATTTTTGAGGATAAACGCTGGGCCTCTGCCTTTACTTTCAGCCAGTCTGCAAGGTCATGCAAATTATATGGGTTTAGGCTAACAGAACTCAGTCGGCCCCGTAACTGGAGGTGTTCAATAAAGCTATCTCTGTAGTACTTCGGTAACTTACTGAGTAACCTATCAACGTGTCCTGTACAGGTAAGCTCTCGCCCCTGTGGTCCTTCAAGGGACATCAACATGCCCACCAACAAGTCAACATTAAGAGCGAAACTCTGGAAAGCCTTTGCATCTCCTACTTTAACGTCAGGTGAATTTAGGAGGGCCGCTATTTCACTTTGTGCCAATTGGTGAGGTTGGCCGTATTGGCGTTGTAAACTGGTCATCGCTGCTGTATAAGGTGCTGAATGATGCCGGCATGCTTGTGCAATTAGCTTTGCCTCCTCCAGAACCAATTGTTCCATTAACACCCTATATTTATAATGTTCAGTAAGCTCAGTACGGGGATTGAGGAGATTGTCCAAAGCCATCTTTAGGTCTGTAAACTCACGCTCACTGTCATTCACAAGCTTAGGCAAAGCTGGAATTGGAACTGGCTGGAGTGGAGGGCCCACAGGCGTTGGCTGGTAAAATGAAGCAGGGTACGAAGGCTGAAGAGGAGGGGACGCAGGCATTGGTTGGTAAGTCGAAACTGGAGTAGAGTAATGTGGCTGGAGTGGAGTCTGAGAAGACAGTAAGGTAGAATGATATCCTGTCACAGATGACGTTATCCGATAAGGATCTGACCTTGTGAAAGACTGCTGTTGCGATTGACTTGGTCGATTCGCCTGTAGCTGATAGACAGGTGGCACAAAGGTTGTGTGTGCAGTAACTATTGGCAGCTTCACTGACGTGACTGTCTGTGGTAGTGATGAAATGATTTGACATGAGGAGTGAATGTCTGCTGCACTGTATGAAGTTTGCTGATATGCTGCTGTATGTAAAGCAGTGATATCAGGATGTGATATAGCCATATCAGGTGCCAAACTGGGTCTGGTCTGTGTCATATGCCATGGAGTTGACTGCTGGGGAAGATTTCCTGTGCCAGCGAAAACAGGCAATGGATGTCCCAAACGCCAAGGTGCGATCGAAGGGACAGCGGTAGCCTTTGGTCTAACCGGAGGTAGCAAAGTAACCTCAGCCTGTTCGAGACTGGGCAATACAGGCGATACTGTGCCGCTGCTATGGGAATTATGTTCAGAATGACTGTGAGTCATGTTTCGTGCTGCTGGTGTAGCAAGCTGACTAATAGAGCTCCCAACATCTAGCTGCCTCACAAGGTCACTAAGTTCAACGTTAATACTGCTCATATGGCTTGGTCCATACTGCATGTGTTGCTCATAACCAGAAGGCTGTTCAACAGTCGAGACTGGCTCGGCCTGTCCACTGAGAATCAGCTGTGCTCCTGTATGATCTATCCTTGATTGTGCGTATGGACTATCATAAAGTCCAGGGACTGGCATCAGCGATTTGGGTAATGCTACATCATAGTCTTGCAGATGAGCAGGCAGCTGACGTACTCTGTCCTGTCTACGGACAGGGTGTGTGGAATCAAGAGGATAACTGTGGCTCTGTCGCTCCATTGATCACCGTAATGAATGCAGCATCCGGCTCGAAGGACCAAATGTAATTGACTTTTGTGGTGTTTAGGTAGGTTAATGCCCATCCATTACGGGGCTCCGGTAAGAAGTGTGACAGGAGACAGGCAACAGTTAACTCTTTATGTAGCACTTTGAGTATTAATATTCATAGCAGCATACAATCATGGCCAAAAGGTATTAATGTGGTTTTCCTGCAATACACAGAGGAATTATATCAATTTAAGTCAGCTAACATAACATTGTTGTCAAATAATACAAATAAACATGATATATACATCGTGTGGAGTAAAATTGGTAATATAACATAAAAGTTTTAACCACAATATATATAACTGGCCTTTTACATCATAATTAACATTTATATTAGTAATAGAAACGGATTACTCAAAGTACAGCATTGCAATGAAGTATTAATGTTAATTGTTATTGTTTAAGGAGCGAGCGTCTGTGAAAGTGAAACTAAAATGAACCGCAAAGCGGAACTACGCCATCTAGCGGCATATAATAAAAGTCTCAAATTAAAGTTTCATAACCTACTCATAGGGAATTTAGAACAACTACCACTAGGGGGCAAACACTGACAGTCGTGTCTGAATGTCGTTTGCAGTGGAAAGGCGGCTTTACGTAGCCTCAAGACTAGAGTTACAACCGTTTTTTTTAGACGCGTTCACTAGGATCAGATGATAAACTGCCAAATTAGAGATATCTTTGATGAGGAAGTATAAGTCTGGACATCAGAAACTAAAATAGAAGCTACAGAGGTCAGAGAGTCATTTCATATATCAGTTATTTGCGGAGCTTCCTTTTCCTTTTATGTTAGTGTCAATTATAGCCAACCGTTAACAGTTCATTAATAGTCAATTTAACAGGTTTTCTTTACGTTTTTTATATTTGATTACTGTCATGTATTTTTCTATTAAATTTAAATTTGCACAATAAATCATCTTATAGCTACAGACGGTAGGTCTCTGACTAAAGACTGATAATAGTGGTCAAAAGCAATAGCAACATAATAGGTCTGTATTATTAAATTTCATAGGGCCCAAAGATTGCTAGAGGCGCAAGTAAGTCATCATTTATAAAGACTAACAGTACACTTTTTAAAGGACAAGTTCGGTATTTTAGACTTAAAGCCCTGTTTTCAGATTGTTTATGGTCAAATAGAATGGTTTTGACTGAAATTTCGACATTTTCGGCTGCCCTGAGAATTTTCGCGTGTTTGTGTTTCAGCTCAGACCTCTACAATGGGTTTAATGGTGCACTGGAACAATCCTTCCTAAAATGCATTAAACTTTCGTTTACAAAGACGTGAAACTCACCGAGTGGTCAGGGGTGTTCACTGATATGCTCACACAAAAATCGCTGCAAAAGATGCTTTCCAACAGCTGTTTTAGCATTCGTTGTTAACTTGTGGACCTATTTCCCCAAACGCCTCACACCCGTACATTCTTCCGCTTAGAGCTTGAATAATAAACACTCCAGCCCAGGTGGTGGCGCTAATCCGCCTTTGCCAATTGCAAGAATAGAAACAAAGTTCCCGGCGCGGAGTAATACCGTACCTCACAGGACGTCTAATACAGTCAATGGAGTTGGTAAAAACTACGATAAAACCTGTTGGAATGCGTCTTTTGGAGCGATTTTTGTGTGAGCATACCAGTGAACACCCCTGACCACTCGGTGAGTTTCACGTCTTTGTAAACGAAAGTTTAATGCATTTTAGGAAGGATTGTTCCAGTGCACCATTAAACCCATTGTAGAGGTCTGAGCTGAAACACAAACACGCGAAAATTCTCAGGGCAGCCGAAAATGTCGAAATTTCAGTCAAAACCATTCTATTTCACCATAAACAATCTGAAAACAGGGCTTTAAGTCTAAAATACCGAACTTGTCCTTTAAGCAAAATGGTTGAGGTCTGTTTAAGCTTTCAAATATAAAACAATACATATATAGTGAGAGAGAATGAAGACAAAAATGGATTATGTGAGACATTAGTGTATGATGTGTAATGTCATACATCCACAAACAAATCACACTGATACCAGTTTAGTAAAGGAATAGTTGACCCACTCTTCCTCTAAACCTTCATGATTTTTTTTAACACAAAAGAAGATATTTTGATAAATGATTGCACGCAGATAAAACCCACTGACTTCCATAGTAGGAAAAAATACTATGGGAGTTAATGGGTGCTGTCAACTGTGTGGTTACCATTGTTTATTATATATTAAGTGTTGGCGCAGTGTCCATTTAAAAGTCATTAAAGCAGAAGTGAGAAAGCTTTAATATTTATGGAAATGCCATTTTAAAGGAGGACATGGATGTAACCATCATTTGACCGTCTAGGTTAACTATAGACCAGTAACCCACAGCTAGAAAAAAAAACTGTGTTTACATGTCTATTTCACTAAAATAACTTCAGATGAAAGTCAACAGTGAATACAAGGTGTTTGGTTTTATTCATTTTATTTCATTTATTTTTGGTCTTTGTTTAGAGGTTTATTAAATTTTCATTGACAGACCAAAATTTTGCCTTGTTTCAGCCTAGACATCCGGGCCGTGTTTGGTCGCTATTAATGTCTTTTAAATGTTTATTTTGTCTTAAAGTCTTATTTTTTGGATGTCCTGATCTCTAAGGAGCTGCTGTATTCAGAATAAATGTTATTTGTATTCTGCATGTAAAAGTGCATTGGTGTGACTAACACACATGCTGTAGATGTGTCCACCCAAACACATGTGAAGAGAGCAGGCGTGTCCAGAGAAAATAACTTACAGTTTTATATTAAATCCTGATAAACACAATATAACATTATAACAATAAAGAGTTAACTAACTTTATTGTGTAGTCAAGTCCTGATGCATGAGAAAACGTGATATTTTAATTCTACAGATTAAGCATTAAAATATTCACATGAACTTATAGTATAAGATGCTAATACCATGACACTGAATGATCACCAGCTTTAAATTAAGGTACCCTATTACTATGTTGATTTTTGTAAATTTATATAGGATGTTTATTAAATGGTAAATGGTTTGTGTTTGCATAGTATATTTGTGTGTATTTTGTGCAATTATGTATATATAAATACACACATACATATATAAATTTAAGAAAAATGTTATTTATATATATATATATATATATATATATATATATATATATATATATATATATATATATATATATATATATATATATATATATATATATATATATATATGTATATATATATATATATATATACATTTTTTATTATATGTATTTATCAATATATAATATAAAATATATCAATATCAATATCAATACATATGTATATATATATATATATATATGTATTTATATATACAAAATAATTACACGCAGTGCACACTTTTATTTTGTATTTGATTAATTGTGATTACATTTTTGACAGGCCGGTTATAAATGTATAAGACTGATGATATTGTGTTGTTATATTTAGATTCAGGATTAGACATACAGTTAGATGTATTATGCTAAGTCATGTTTAAGAGGTCTGTAATATATGATGATACACCTAAAATATTCAGGGTCATTGTCTTGACAACTAGTTTCTCATGCGTTGTTGGGGTAAATTTTTTTATGAATAAAACTTCCTGACTTTACTTTTTAAATATACACAGTAAATGTGAAGTACTAGATTTTTTGGAGATTGCCACACATCAATAATAATATTTAGTGTCCAATAATAAAAAGTGATACTGTAAGAAGTTAATTTGAGTTGCAGTGCAGATGGAGAGACACCTGCTGTCCATCACAGGTATCACACACAATACTGTACACTGTACTGTATGTCATATAATCCAGATCAGTATACTCAAAACCTGATTGTCCTGGACAAACAACCATAAAACCCCATAATCCATTGCAGTCAAAGACATATCTAGCATTATCAGATGTAACCGCAAAGATAAAAGCATTTAAAATTAACTATAAAAATACACTCTCTAAAAATGTCTGGATTATTTTTGACCCATAATGGTTAAATGAATTGGACAAAACACATGCTGGGTTAAAAATGACCCAATGTTGGGTTGTCGTTATGCAACCATGGGGTATAATAACCCAGCATTGGGTCAGTTTTAACCAAGTGGTGTGTTCTGTCCAATATTTACCCATAATGGGTCAAAAATAACACAGACTTTTTTAGATTGCAAACATCAGCAGCTGTAGATGTATCAGGATTTAACATTAGTGTAAACATTCATGATAGTTTCCTTTTTCAGGTCAATAGTTTGAGAAAATAAAGTCATGAGTGAGTAAATATGACCATATAACTTGTTACCTGAATATTTACCCATTTAATTCAGTGGCAATGACATTGAAACTCAAAACTCCCTTGAGTCGCCAGATTTTACGCTATGTCTTAACGTTTCATCTTCATTTGTTTTCACAGCTCTCATCATCAGGGTACATCTCCCAGAATTCTCCATCACAGCAGGGCAGGAGGCAGTGGGCGGAGCCTCCATCACCGTTGCCGGGTCAACGACCTCTGCAGACGCTGCAGGTGTGGGAACAGTACCGCGACCCGAGCTCCGGACGATTTTATTATTTTAACACCGTAACTAAAGAGCGTTCCTGGAAACCCCCTCGCAGAGCTCGTGAGACAAGCCAGAACATGGTAAGATCATCATCATCATCTTCATCATCAGATCAATCACATTAAGGTAATGAGTGAACTGCATTCTAAAAATAAACGAAAAGTAGAGTAGCTGAAAAACATGTTATCATTCGAAACATAACTTCACTTCACTTAAGTATAATCTCTTCAAATATACCACGGGTCTGTTGAATGCTGTATTCTGATTGGCTGAGAAATGTTCCATTGGTGTTGATTATTTTTCTGATAACCACACACCTGACCTATTAAATGTCTTAAAAATAGACACCAGAGCTATGTTTGTGTTAACCGTGGTATAAGAGGAATAATTGACTTCGGTACTTTGACTTATTTGAAAATAATGGTGTAAACATTACCACCTTGGGTGTACATTATTTTCAAATAATTCAACAGCCCATCATCAATTATTCCTTACATAGAGGTTAAATATAATCAACCACCACATAAACTTGTTTATTAGTGTTAATAAACATCCAGGTGTCCCCTGACCTGTGCGTGCTATCCTCTTCTTTATGTAGAGCGCTGCAGTGCATTCTGGGAAGGTTCAGCGTGATGTCAGACATCTGTCACTTTCCTTACAGACTTCAGGAAGCAGAGTCACACATAGGGTACAGCAGCATCTCTGTGTGTTTGTGTGTTATTCCCCTAAAATCTAATGTGTGTGATAGAGAGACATCTGCTCGAGTCACAGATTACAGACACAGGCAAATGAAAAAGAGGATTTATTTTCACCACCGCTGTTTTATTTCTTTATGAAGTCGCTTTAATCTGAATGATGCTGAAAGGAAACTCTCATTTATGAGCCGTAATGAATGTAAATGTTTTATACAAGTTTGAACTTTGATTTCTTATCACATTTCTTTTGAAGAACTAAAAAAAGTCAGAAATTAGTCAATTGGTGTAAAAATATATAGAGCTATAAAATATGTGCGTATAACAAACCACAGATCATTTAATCATTGAAGTATGTAATAAAATAACGTTTTTTATTGTAGACTTTAAAGTCTGAGCACAGTTTGAGATTAATGAAGTCCTTTAAACATCTGATGAGCCGAAGTTTTCAGCAAACGTTTGTTTTTTATAATAGTAGAGAGATAATGAACAGTTGAGAAATAATGGAGATAAAGTTTGTATTGTACAAAGTCACTCGCGTTGACTGCTGTGTGCACGTGTGAATTTGACTTTTTTACACTTTACTCAACTTCCTTCTGAGAGAGAGAGAAAGAAAGAGAGAGAGAGAGAGAGAGATTTTACTTTTAATTTTGCACTATATACTTTGTTTTATTTGTACTTTTATTTACATTATTTCTATGCAGCCCTGCAAATTCTTTGGCAATACAAATGTACAATATTTATCATGCCAATAAAGCACACTTAGATTAAAATTGAAATTGAGAGAGAGAGAGAGCAAGAGAAATAGAGCGAGGGTGAGGGATGTTGTTGTCTTCCTCATGTAAAGAGGAAGCTGGGTTCTTAGTCAGATGAACTGAACTGAATTTAAGTCATATGTCGCTCTGTTTAAACACTGAAAGAGAGAGAGAGAAAGAAAGAAAGAGAGAGACTGTAAGTTTATGTGTTTCTAAAAGCAGCGTCCTCAGAGATTTCTCCGAGATTTAAACGTCTGAAGATTGAGCTCATTTTGTAAGTTGAGTTTTGTGTTTTTTGTTGTTGTGAAACAGGAACCGTGTTTTCTAGGTACCTAATATATTTCGTTTGCTTTATAACAACTGTATTGTCACATTTAATTCTTCCTTTAGAGGAACGTTTTGGACCAAAGTCAGGTTGTAATGATTGAAAGCTTTAAAGTTTCATTTACACTGATCTGACAAACACGTAAACTTAAATCCAAACTAGATTGTGAGTGTTTGTTGCATTAGTGTGAACTCACCTTTATGTTTAAGTTTACATTTACATGCCTTTAATGTGTATCTCTGTATGTGTGTGTTTGTTTGTGTTAAAGAGAGACCCAACATATTACTCAAATAAATATTTTCATTGTCTCCTTTAGCTGTCACCTGACTTCCCCTACATTACCCATAATGCAAATGGTTGGCAGCTGAATCAGGTGAGTCAATAAAATCTCTCTCTCACTTTTTCTCTCTCTTTTTCTCTCTCTCTCTCTCTCTCTCTCTCTCTCTCTCTCTCTCTCTCTCTCTCTTTCTCTCTGTATAATGATCATTATATGTGGACTGCAGGGAAGATCAGTTCACTGACCCAAGCTTATTTTTGTCTGTCTGATGCCCACCTGTGCATTGGGTCTGTTGTTTAAGCTGCTTTTGTCTTTTACATGAGGTAAATGAGATTGCTAATTGAGCTGAGTGGTTTTGTAAACAAATTAAAGCAAATGTAAGTGGCTGGACTGACTTTAACTAACCGGATAAACTCTTGTGTAGAAGATGCAGCGCGCGGCGTCGACCGAAGCTCTCACCTCCCCTTCTGCCATCTATGAGGATCCTCTTGGCAGAAGCTCCACCTCCACTGGGGGCGTGACACAAATAAACCACTCCCACTCCATGTTCCTGCCAACACAAAGAGTTCATTCTAATGGAAAGGTAAGAGTGATGTACCTGCACACAAAACCTTACACAACACACAAACTCAAATCTTCCACACAATCAACTCACAAAATAATAATCACACTCATGAGCACGTTCACATATATGATGCCCACGTTTATCTATCATTATCTATTCAGCGTGAACACCATCTCTGTGTTTTTGACGGAAGTTGGTTTATTGTCATTCTGTTTTATGGTGAAACAAACTGAAGCAGACAAATTAAACTATTAAAAGATTTTACATACATACTGTACATCAACCAGAAAAACACTACAAACATTAATGTAGCGTGCACACCAAAGCGTTTATGCCAGCGGCTGATGCATTTTTTCAATTGTTTGCAATGGAAGCGTCGCACATTTTAAAAATGCCAGCAGCTGGTTGGTTTTGTTTGCACTAATTGTCGGTCCCCACCGGTTTCGCCACACTGAGCACCACGATTTGAAAAATGTTCAACTTTGTGTGTGAAACACTCAGTCCGTCTTTGTCACTTTTCACTCAGCTGTCCAATCACAGTGGAGGAGGGGCGGGACAAACATCACAACAACCAACCGGTTGATAAACGACTGATAAACAAAGCAGAAATATCATAGCATCAAAGCGCACAACTGATAAAAATCTGTCAAACGCCTACAGTCGGCGTCCTCCTGCCGTTTTCAGCTGCGTTTAAATACTTTGGTTCCCTGGGTTTCCCATGCTGCCTTGCGCGGAAATTTATTCACGCTGCAAGTCTAGCATGGAAACTATGGACCTTTTTTGTCCATGAAATAGGGGACCAATCACAGAACAGGGAGGGGGCAGCAAGACGATGACGACGTCTATGCGACACACCGAAGCAGTTTTGTTTATCCAACGCGGAGCAGACGCGAAGTTACTTTTCAATGCAGCCTTAGATAGTGTTCTTGAAGTAGTTTTGAACGCAAGTTTATTTAAGAAAAGAGCAACTTTTGGCATTAAACAATTTCATATGGATGTTTGGATATGGAAAGACATGATAGCCACAGAGTTTTATAGGACCAACCTGCTAGGCATCGTCGTAGATGAAGTACAATTAACTTATAAATGATAAGTGGTATTTATTAATATCATATTGTCATTATGCCTGTACTGTGGTTGTCACAGTGCCACTAAGTTGTGTTGCTTTTTAATATCAATATGAGCTACGTACAGACGCATTTGATTGACATTCGTAGCACCCAATAAACAGCTCTGGACATTGGTAAACCACGCCTCAAATACGAGAAAATGAGCATATGGTTCCCAGACGACGTCTCATTCTCTATGAAACTGGTCTGGTGTTAGCCAGGTTAACACTTTGGTGTAGACACACCCCCTTACAGTAAAATACATGAACTTGTCTTGTGATGTTTTTATAAAACATTCTCATGATAACAAATCAAACTCTATCAGTAATATATGACAGGTGACTGAACTTTTGAAGCAACAACACTTTTGTTTGTTGTTATTGATGTGGATTATATTGTAAGTAGTGGTCAACTGATGTTTTTTTAACCATTAACGATAGTGATATTAAGAAAGCTGTATGGCTGAAAGTTGGTAAAACTAGGTAAACATTTGCTATGCATAACATATACCCTTTTAAAACATTTTTACATCATTAATAATTAACATAATAATACCTACTTAATGTGCATCTGACATCTCACTGTACTGTTTGAATAAAGTGTGTTGAACTAGTGTGTGACACATCATGACGTCATGTTAAAAAGTACAAACAACAAATTTACTGAAATTTTTTGCCTCTGCATTTTATCGGCCTATCACTTTAGTGCAGAGATCAACTCATTTGCATTTAAAAGGACATACAAAAACACCACATTTTTGCTCACACCTACATAGTGTCAATTTTAATATGCTAAACCAAATTAGCTATTGGGTATTTTGAGCTAAAACTATTACATCCGTAATCTGGGGACACCAAAGATTTATTTTACATCTTACAAGTGCACACTGTAAAAAATGCAGCGTGAAGTTAAAACAACTAGGTTATTCAAGTCAATTCAACCTACTACTTCAAGTTTTACTTGTGAAAAGTTGAAATAACTTACAGTATATAAACAAGTTAAAATTGTTTAACTTAATTTGTTAAGTTAAACCTGTCCCCAATCACCCCAACAAAATGGTAATCAAATAGGCTTTTAAGTTTAATTGTTGAAATTTATATTACATTAAACATGCAATTGTATTATCACTTGATAATGAAATAAGACTTTGTTCAAGTGTAAATAATAATAATAATGCAATGCTGTCTGTCTTGGTTTTCTCTGCTGGTGCCGAATCTCCAGTTTTTTTTTCATTCTGTAACACAAACTTATTCATTGCTAACTTTTATAAAGCTACCGCCTATACCGCCTCTCCACATTAAAGTTTTTATTCTGCTTTAATTACATTAATAGAGATGGACACAAAAATGACCAAATTTGCTTCCATTTGTCACGCCCTAACTTTGAGAAACACTGACATATGTTGATTTGATATAATTTTTGACAGTGTTTATATTAAGAACTCAGAAGTGCTGATGAAACCTAAATTCTGATGCAAGAGGCGCTAAATAAGATTTCATATGAACCTAAAGAGGAAATACAAATGTATGTGTGTGTGTGTGTGTGTGTGTTTATCTGCAGTCAGACTACGGGCTGGAGGTTGAAGCTTCATCATCAGACATCTCACCGGACAGTGATGGTGTAACTCCGGTCAGATACCCCAGTAAAACATAACACATATCAATGATAAGAGTTTCATTAGAATAACATGCACAGTAACAACAACGGGAATACAAAAACAAAAATTTCACGGAAACCAGATGATATCATTCATATTTCTGCTTTATTTTTTCAGAAGAAAACAACTATAATGCTTGGGAATTTACACAAACTTTTTTTTTAATTCCGTTGTCATTTTCTGGAGTTTTAAAGGAATAGTTCACTGAAAAATCTGCATTCATTACCTCATCCTCATGTTGTTTAAAACGGCTGAATACAAAGGAAGAAATAAAAAAAGGTTGTAATTAATGTAATCTTTTTGAGTTGGGGGGGGGGGGTGAAAACGTGATGACTTTCAAATTAATTTAACTCTGGCATTTTTTCTGGTTTAAAAGCCTAATAATGGTCTTGTTTTAAAGAAGACACTTTAAAGTTTTTTATGGAAGTGTCTGAAGGTAAAGATATAAAAATAAAATGTTATAGCAGTTTACATTTATTGTAATAAATAAAAATATATTTTATACATAAAATTATCACAAATGAGGTTTGGGTTACACTTTTAGTGGTTTTACCAACAACGGCCACTAGGTGTCAGCTGTTTGCTGCATACTCTTGTCACAAATGAATAAATGACTGTCACTGCATTATTATTACTTGCTAAAATGTTTTGAAACTCCATTCTAATACGATATATAGTTAGTCGTGATAGATTAAAATTTGTCCCACTCACTAGACCAGTTAAGGGGTCTTTTGTATTCAGCAGAACAAATAAATGAAAACAGGTTTGGTGAGGAAATGATGACAGAATTTTATTTTTGAGTGAACTACTCCTTTGAGCTTTATCAACCATGGTCATCTGGTTTACATTTTGTAGTTAACATCAATGCTATATGGGTCTACCAGTTTGACCAGCATCAGAAAATCACTGGCCACCATTAATCAACAAGAACCAGTTAAAAAAATCAAGCTGATCTTATCAGCAGTGCAGATATAAACATAGACTGAAATCTGTACAATGAATGAAAGCGATTAGTGATGATGTGATTCTGAAGCTGAAATCTTATACTAACACAAACACATTGGACTGATTCTGTCATTTCAGGAGCTGGAAAAGGCAGGTCTGCTCAACAAAACCAAGATCGCAGAAGGAGGCCGGAAACTGCGGTGAGCTTATCAACACAAACAGACACACACACACACACACACACACACACATGCGCACATGTATCCACACATACATACGTGTGATAGAAGCCAACATGCAAATGCATTTACACTCATCACTTTAAAAGTCAACCTAGTCATTTTAGAAACTCACAACTTCTGTTTGTACTTTATCTACAAATAGTTTCTCTTGTTTAAAACAAACTAATGTTGTGAAGTTTATGTTAACAGACACTTTATAAAACTACACTTTCAGTAATGAAGATGCACAAGTTGTCACTTTGACGCTGGTTTAAAAAGGTCCTCATGTGTATCATTTAGATATAGATATGAATACAGCTGCTGATACAAATATAAACCTGTGAGCTGCTGATACTTTAGGTACAAAGGTGTAGTGTTTTTTCTTAAACTGTATGGTGTCGTATAAAAGTTACCATGTTTAAGTTAGGGCTGCTTGATTATGGGCAATATCATCATCATCACAATTATTTAACACAATTATGCCATGACTTTGAAAACATGCATTTATTTAACCTTTTTATTTAGTAAGTGTTGCTATAGACTACATGTGTCTTACAAACACATCGGTCCAGCAGGATGCAATTTATATTTTAATCGCACAATAATAATTTGACCTTGATTATTATTTTAATTAAATTTTTTTTAATTGAAATTGAAAATTAAAAACATGAGATTAATTGCACAGCCCTAATTGAAATCATGTTGGATATGTTAAAGCACAGACGGATCCTCTGATCTCTACTGTATTATTTACACAATGACTTTCTCTCTGTTTGTAGGAAAAACTGGAGCCCTTCATGGGTGGTTTTAGTGGGAAACAGTCTTGTGTTCTTCAAAGACCCTAAAAGCCAAAATCCTGAAAGCTGGGTAACACGAACAAGAAATAACATGGAACCAATACAACACAAATGATTTACATTATAAATGATATACATTATGTGTGTGTGTAGAAACCGGGGAACAGTCGTCCTGAGAGCAGCATGGATCTCAGAGGAGCTCAACTTCAATGGGCCAATGAGCTGTCCAGTAAAAAAAATGTCTTTAAGGTGAGAGAGAGAGAGAGAGAGAGAGAGAGAGAGAGAGAGAAAGAGAAAGAGAGCGTGTGTGTGTGTGTGTGTGTGTTTCCGGCAGAGCTGTTAACGGTTTATCTGTGATACTTCCTCAGTAACTTCCTCTTTTATAAATTTAAAAAGGGGCATGATGTTAAACAGAACAACAGTACACATGTGTGTGTTTGTTTATGTGTGTTTGTGTGTAGTTGAGGACAGTCACAGGTAATGAGTTCCTGTTGCAGTCTGACACAGACTCTCTCATCAGAGAATGGTACACAACCATACAGAAAGTCATAGACAGACTGGTGAGTCTTAAAAACAAACACTACAGAGGTTTTATGACTGATCCGTGATTCACAACTTCACTATTGTGTCTGTGTGTGTGTGTGTGTGTGTGTGTGTGTGTGTGTGTGTGTGTGTGTGTGTGTGTGTGTGTGTGTGTGTGTTTTAGGATGAGGAGAACCCTCTGGATAATGTGTTGCTGTATTCATTGAGGAGAGCAGGTTCAGCGGAAATGTTGGACCACAGTGGAGATGAAGATGAGAATCGTCTAGGATACAGAGCATCATGTAAGTCACGCACACACACACACACACACACACACACGTTTCTTTTTATTATTATTATTATTTATTTATGAATTTTTCCAAAATTTGACAAAATTTACTTTATACAATCAAGGTTACAACTTTTCCCCCAAAATTCCCCTCCCCACCAAATTAATTAAACTAACGAAATAGAATACAATAATGAAAAAAAAAACAATAATAAAAAGACAATTGGACAAATAAATAATAATACAATATAGATATAAAAATATAGATATAAAATAATAATAATAATAATAATTATATACACATAAACATAATTAATGAAAATAAATACCTGCATGATAATACAATTCAATAGTTTGACCTCTTTGCATAGTTATAAAAAAACCAAACAATTTCAATGGTCACATTTAAGCCATTTCCACAAACATCTTGATAGGAATCAATTAAGGGGGGAGACTCTTCATCTTTTCAAAATATGCGATCATAGGTTGCCATGTCTCATAAAATGTTTGGACAGATCCCTTCATTAAATATTTACTGTAAATTTCTCTAATTTCAATGTAAAACCAGGTCACACATCCACATTGAAGCTTTACGTGGGACTGTTGATTTCCACTCAAGTAATATTCTTCTCCTGGCCAATAAAGTAGCAAAGGCGATGACATTTTTATTTTGTTTGTAAATAATACATTATGTTCTGGTACACCAAAAATAACAATTTCTAAATTAAAGGCATCATTAAGTGTTTTAAATTTTAGTTCCCCGTAGTCAGTCAAGCCCAAAACATGTTGACGAAGTCTGCTTTTTCACATTTGCATCGATCGCCCAACATCAGGATATATTCTTGAAAGTTTACACTTTCACACAAAGATGTTTCTGGACTCACAGTCTTTATGTCTGCAGTGCCGCGCTCCATCTCAAACATAGAGACCTCTGAACGTAAGCGTGTGAAGAGTCGATTGAAGAAGTTGATTCTCAGGAGACCTCCGCTGCAGACCCTACAGGAGAAAGGTCTTATTAAAGGTAATTTAACTGTATACAATAAATCCTGTACTTCTGTAACATGATCATGAGTAAGATTGAGATAACTGTTGTAAAAATAACTGTGTGTGTGTATGTGTGTGTTTGTAGATCAGGTGTTTGGCTGTGGTTTGGAGTTGTTATGTGACAGAGATAAATGTACGATACCACAGTTTGTCAGGAAATGTACGGAGGCTGTAGAGAGAAGAGGTATCATCTTTATTCATAAACACAATAATACATCACGACACTGTCTGCTCTTCTGTCAATATAAATAATACATCAGTGTGTGTGCGTGTGTTTTTAGGTTTACATACTGATGGGATTTACAGAGTTAGTGGGAATCTAGCGACCATTCAGAAACTTCGCTTTGCTGTCAATCACGGTGAGAGAAATCAATATCTTATCATTATTCATTATTCATTCATTGCTGTTCAGGATAATCATTCTCGACTCTTTTAAAGGGATAGTTCACCTTATAATTAAGTTATCATGTGATATTCATTATTCATTGATATTCGTTATTCATTATTATTCATTCATATTCATTATCATGTGATATGCATTATTCATTATTATTCATTCAAATATTCATTATTCATTATTATTCACTGATATTCATTATCATGGGATATTCATTATTCAGTATTATTCATTGATATTCATTATTATGTTATATTCATTATCATGGGATATTCATTATTCATCATTATTCATTGATATTCATTATTCATTATTATTCATTGATATTCATTATCATGTGATATTCATTATTATTCATTGATACTCATTATCATGTGATATTCAATATTCAGTATTATTCATTGATATTCATTATTATGTGATATTCATTATTCAGTATTATTCATTGATATTCATTATTCATTATAATAAAATGGTTAGTTCCAATCCTTGATTCTGATTGGTCAATAGGTGTGCTTTATTCATGATAAAACACAGCTATGACCGCTTCACCTAATGGTTTTGTTTATCACTGCGCCCTTAGCAACCCCCTTAGCAACCACACGTATGGGTTTGTTGTTTTTATTTAAGCTTTCATGCATATTATACATTGGAACACATTTTTGTTCATGGTCAGGGACAATTTTTTCTAGAGGAAGGAATGCTTTTTATGGATTTAACTTCATGAAAGTTGCACTAAACTTTTTTTACTTTAAAATTGTGTGGTAACCGTTTTATAAAAGCAATAAGGTACTTGAGGCAAGTGCTGTATCGTGAATAAGTAACGGCTGAAGGGGTTGCAGGGATATTCATTATTCATTATTATTCATTATTCATTATTCATTTTTATTCATTGATATTCATTATTCATCATTATTCATTGATATTCATTATTCATTATTATTCATTGATATTCATTATCATGGGATATTCATTATTCATTATTATTCATTATTCATTATTCATTATTATTCATTGATATTCATTATTAATTATTATTCATTGATATTTATTATCATGGGATATTCATTATTATTCATAATTATTCATTGATATTCATTATCATGTGATATTCATTATTATTCATTGATATTCATTATTCATAATTATTCATTAATATTCATTATCATGTGATATTCATTATTATTCATTGATATTCATTATTCATAATTATTCATTAATATTCATTATCATGTGATATTCATTATTATTCATTGATATTCATTATCATGTGATATTCATTATTCAGTATTATTCATTGATATTCATTATTCATTCATTGTAAAACTCTTTTAAAGGGATAGTTCCCCTTAAAATTGAGTCATTCACTTCCTGTCATTTGATGTGTGATGTCATCGCTCAGGGAAACATTTATGAATGATGTCATTAGATGAGGTCACGCGTGTAACTTCTGTCCATTCTTCTAGAGCGTGCGGTGACCACAGATGGCCGATATCTCTTTCCTGAGGAGTTAATGCAAGGTAGTTTAAAAAAGAACTTTTTCACTGATCTCAGGCCAGTGGCTAAAGGACAATGCTTCCAGCTCCTCTCTGTGTGACGTCTGCTGCTTCTCGCTTCATCTAATTCCTCACAGGCTTTCAGTGTAATGAACTTTTATTGTTTCACAGCTTTTCTTCACCAGCTCTTCTGCTTCGGCAAAAACTTCAAACAACTGTGTGTGTGTGTTGGGAAACATTCAACATCTTTCTCTTCCCTTCCTCTGGGTGTCTCCTCCATCTTCCGTCCTCATGATCTCCATTGACACCTTTGATCTTTATTTCTCTCTCAGACCGTTTGAATCTGGATGATCCGCAGTGGGAAGACATTCACGTCATCACAGGAGCTCTCAAACTCTTCTTCAGAGAATTACCTGAACCTCTCATACCGTTCGACTTCTTTCACGACATCATGGAGACCGTCAGTGAGTGAGAAAACACATAGATCAGTCATGCATTATTAATGTCATATGGCTGCTGATACATTTGTGTGTTTTGTAGAAATATCCGATTACATGGAGAAAGTGGAGAGACTAAAACTTCTGGTCATCAGTATGCCTTCACCAAACCACGACACATTGAGACACATGATACGACACCTGACACGGTAAACATGCTGACATCACATCTTTCACAGACGGGGTTTAGATTAAGTCTTAGTTCAATTAAAATTTTAGTAGCTTTTATAAATGTGCCTTAGCAAAACAAACATAACTGCTGTAGATTTTGAGGCCAAACAATGGCACTGATATATTTTAACAAATGTGACCCGGCGTGCTGGCAAATTGAGTCGGAATGAACAAACTTTCAAAATTACTTATTTATATTCTCTGTTAAAAAAAAACTTCAAAACGATGTATGATTTGTTGGAATCTGACAAAAAAATGACAGAGCTACACCTGTTTGAAGTTGACAGAGTTAGCAAATCAATTTTGAGAAAAATCCAGTTCAAATTTTTTGAGGGTTCAAAGGCAAAATCAATGTATCCATACCTTAAAATCACTGTAAAACAAATAGATTTAACACACACAACTCAAAAACAATATCTATATGTTGAACTGTTTTCTTTCTTTTATTGTTTGATTGACATTATGACACTTTTAAGATCTACTGTAATGCAGGGATCTAATATAACGTTACACATCAACAGTTCACCAAACATTCACTTTAGACATAACAGATTATATCTGCGGAAACTCTTGTCAAAAGATATTTTTAAAACTGTGTATTTTACTGTATTTTTAAAACGCGAAATTAGACTTATGTGGTGTCATGAAACATTTTGATAAAAAAAAAGTAAATGCAAAGTAAGAGTATCAAAATAAGAAGCATACAGTTACAAACATCTCTTCATATGTTGCACATGATTTTAAATGACATCATACAAACCAATTTTGTTGTTTTTTCCATATTTAAGGGGAACATTTTCATTACCGCAACGTGTCCATGACTGGATTTGGGTTCTTTGACATGGAAATATTTACAATTAAAAAATATACAAAATAAAGCGCTTCAGTGCATGTTATACTATAAACATTTACAGTAAAGAAACATGAGGTATTTGATGATCATTGGTAAATGTAGAGACAATAATAAGGAATATAAATGAGTCCAAGACCAATTTTCTCATCCTCCGCAACAATTTTCAATCATTGTTTAAGCCCTCAATGAACATTATCAAAAACAATTGTTGTAAGAGACATAATTAACTGTGATGGCTACCAGGTAAGAAGTTCTTATTTTTTCTCTCCAGATAAAAGTAGATATTTTGTTTGTCATAGTACCTAGACAACTTTTTAGTTCTCATTACCGAAACATGAGTTTGTAAATGCATTTATTTAATGTAATATCATGCTGCGGTAATGATCATTTTAGATGAAAAATGTAAATAATTCTATAGGAAAAAATTTTTAAATCCTCTAAAAATAGTAATTATAGTAAGTTCAGACCTTAATCTTATATGTGCAAAAAAAGCTTTAAGGGCTTTTTAAAAAATGTGATGCTGGACACCTTCTAAATCTGGATTTCGTGAGAATCACCTGTATATGTCTGTGTGCATGCTTCAGATCTGTCAGTCAGTGTGAGAAAGATCGTTTTCATGTCTTATCTCTCTTTATGACTCTTTTAACATCAAGCAAGTCCTGCACTTTATTCTCTAACTCCTGCATGTTTTAAAACTAAACCAAAATGTCAGATGCACAAGTGGATGGAGACGCATTTTTGTATTAAACATGTAGGGTGGCACACCTCTAAGATTATAACAAATAAAGATCATTTTAGATGTTGGGACTTAATGTACTTATATTTATGAAAACCTTTATGAAAATGACATTTATTCCTTTTTTTTTCCTGTAGCTCAAAATTAGACAATTAGTGCACATTTCAACTTATTTTGCCAGCACGGGTCACATATGTTAGTGTAAGTTGCTTTTAGTTATGACAACTCATTTTAGTGCATTTAAGTCTGAGACTAGGCTGAAGTATTGTCTATGAAACCGGGCCTATGTGAAGGTTTCCCGGACAGGGATTAGACTAAAATAAATGTAAGAGCTGTCCAAACTGAAAACAACCTAGCACTGACGTATCTTAAAATACATCAGTACCCTTTGTTTTGCCTCAAAATGCATTACTAAAAAGCTATGTTTATTATATATATACATTTTAATGGAAAACATTTGTATAAATATTGACTGTCCAGCATACATAAGACCTTCATGAATAATGTTTGAAAGACTCTGTAGTGATGTGTATTAGCTTTATGTGTTTGGTCACTAGAGGGCGATGTTTCCTCTCATTAGAGACTCAAAACCCTCTCATGAAATAGAAGTCAAAGACATTTAGCTCTTTAACTATAAAGTTTATTACTGTATTTATTGAGAAACTATAAAGCACTTCATCTGAATAGCCTATCATAAATATATAATATATATTCATTGTCAGAAGAGAGACAACTCAAGGCCTCTTTACAGACAAAAATTGTTTTTAATGACAAGAAAGTTGTAAAAAATGAGATGTCTTTAATATCTCTGCAGTCTTTAAGTTTTTAAATGTTTCTCCCCAGACAAGAACTCAGAAATCTCTCGTGTGTTTACAATCCTGCATCTTTGTGCAGATTTGTGATCATAAGAGCCGTGCACATTCACTTTACAGTCCTATACTCTTAATGGATGTCAACATTTGTCTCATTTATTTTTATAGGAGAAACACTTTGGACAAATATATCTGAGAACTTCATTAAGTCTCTTTAGCAATAAAAGAACGATAACATTTTCGTTTGGGTTGGTCTCTGTGACCGCTGGACGTTCTTTCTTCTCGATCTCTCCTCTCTTTCGTCCTTGTTTCTCTTTTATTGTGGAAGTTTTGAGAATTCATGTAATAGATCAGAGGTTTAGCTGGAAAGACATTTTTAGCAGAAATCCTGGTGCTGTGGTGTTAACTCTTTGTTGCCTAATGTAGCGTAAAGTAAAAGTGCAGGGATGACTACAAATAAAACTATTTAAATATTCAATCCATGATAACCTGTCAATGTTTTCTATTCATCATTCCTAGAGAGATTCATTACATGATGGAAAAGTGTGTTATGCATATGTCCATACAGTAAATACATTTAATATTAATGCAAGAACATTGAATGAATATCTCTTGTGTTCTCTGTTCAGGGTCATGGAGTGTTCAGACAGTAACCGCATGACGACTCAGAACATCGGGATTGTGTTTGGACCGACCCTGATGCGTCCGGAGAACGAGGGAGGAAACATGGCCATTAACATGGTCTATCAGAACCAAGCCATCGAACTTCTGTTGAGTGAATATCAGCAGATCTTTTGCCCTGGACCAACGGGTTCTTACTGAATGACAGACACTTCAAGCCTAACAAGCACACACACACACACACACACACACACACACACACACACACACACACACACACACACACACACACACACACACACACACAAACTTCCTTGGTCTTGTGTGTTTTGTTTCATTATTCTGACTGGGGAATCTCATGACGGCCACACAATTATTTTTTTTAATCGGTGTATAACTTAATGTATAAGATGTATAAATATTTTACGACTCACAGTATAGTCATGAGAATTTAGGGGGGTTCAATGCAAATATATATATATATATATATATATATATATATATATATATATATTTGAATGAAAATGTTATGGGTTTAATGCTGTGACAGGTTTATATCTGTGTATTTGTGTGGTTTGAGTGCCTTTGACTGTTTTCTGTTTTAAAGCTCATCTCTATTTAATGCACTATACAAATGATGAAAACCTGTCAGATGAAAGCTGTGTGTGTCATAAAGATCAGCTCAGGTCAAAAGTTGAATGAGTTTTATTGCGCTTGAGTCATTTACTCGCCTTTTAATGAAATAAATCTGCTTACATTTCACTCCAAAATGCAACGTAATTCCTGTTGTATTGTTCAAGTGTGGTTCTTGTGTGTGTTGTGTGTGTTTGTGTATCTTTGTGTGTGTGTGTGTGTGTGTGATAGAGGAAGTTCAGTGTGCCACTCTCTGTAAAGGCGGAGCTCCCCGCTGCCATTTGTCCAAAATTCTGCTTTTAATAACAGAACAAAAGAAGAACTAAAAATGCATATGTTTAAAAAATGTGTATCCCCCACCGCCCCACGTCGTGGTTTGGTAATTTTATATGCACTGTGGCTTTGGCTCGAGACAAAAAGAGCAAAGCAGAAGAGGAGTGAAGGCACACGAAGATTTTAATATTCGGTTTTATATATTTATTCATTTTTATTCTCTTATTATTGCAATCCTTTGAGGTTTCCACCCAAACTAAAGAGTTAAATACTGTATAAAGACATTCAGGACTCAGGAAGGTGTCTTAAAGATGTTGTTTACCTCTTTCACCCCACAGTAGATGAATCCTCACAACATGTTGAGATGATGATTATCTTAAAGAAACATTTTTATTCAATGATGTAATAGTTTACTCACTCTTATGTTGTTTCACACCTGTATGATGTTCAAATGAAAGCTGTCAATCACAACCGTATTCTCAATGTATCTTTGATGTCAATATTCATTTGCAGCTCTCATTCACACTTCTGTTTATGATCTGGTTTGTGTTGGTGTGGCAGTGTTGTGTTGTGTTGTGTTGTGTGTTTGTGTTCAGTCATAATGAAGATGAATAAATGACAACATAATGGGTGTAATATTTCAGTGAATTGTTTCTTTAAGGTGACTTTAATCTCATCATCTTTATAATCTCTCCTCAGATGAATGAAGTGTTTTTAAATCTCTTCTACACTTTGTAATGTCTGTAATCTTGTGTGTTTTTACTCAAGAGAAACAGTCTCATGTTTTATAATATTGTATAAAATCTGTTCATAACAGCACATACTGTACTGCCGCTGATGCTTTATCCTCTTCAATTCTGTATTTTAGAATAAAAAACTGAAAATCTGTTTGCATCTTTTTGGAAAGATTTCTTCTGAAACATCTCATGTTGAATGTGCTCACACTGCAGATATCGTGTCAGTGCATTGCATTAATGTTGTTTTAACACAACCGTTTTAATAAAGTATCATAAAACATAAGCATGAGTTTTGTATACTCGTCTGAGAGACACACAGTGGGTTTAGTTTGTGTTTGATGCAGATTTGAGTCAGCAGTAAATTCGGGATCTCCCCTAAACTTTACACTAAAATGTCATCAGAAAGAGAAGCATTAAAACATCTCTAAACATCTTCAGTCGGCTGTGCATGCTGTTACAGTAATAAACATCTGATCAATAATGTTGTGTGTCATGTCATCTAAGCTTATTTTGTTACAAATGTTATGTTTTTGGACATGTGAAGTAATATCAGAATTATATTTTTAGATCACGCTGTAAAAACGTTGCTGTAGTTTGCCAGTAAATTACTGTAGATTTTAATTTGTTGATATTTGGCAACAGTTTGTTCAAATTTAAATAAACATTAAATATTAAGAAGTCTTTATCATTACAGATTAAAACTAAAATAACAGACTTATGCAAAGCATTCTGGGTAACAGATATCTTTATCAACCTTTTTCTGTTTTTTTCCTTTAGATTATGTTTCCCAGAATGCTTTGCACGAGGCTGATATTTTATAGTTTTAATCTGTAAAGATAAAGACTTGTTTATGTTTAATGTTCATTTAACTTTCAACAAACTGTTGGCAGAAAATAACATCAATTTAAATCTACAGTAAGTTACTGACAAACATCTGACAGTAATATTGTCATTTAAAGTAACAGTAATATTCTCACAAGAAAATGTGAAGTGTTTTATCTTTATAAAGAGGGTACAATAAAAAACTGCTACGTTGTCATCCAAAATAAGTCCAACTTTATTACAAAAGTTCTGTATTAACAAATTGTAGAAATTTATATAAAAATAACACTGGTAAAAATACAGCACATTACTCGTGGATAAAAGTTTTTTGTGTCAGAATTTACAAGTAAACAAAGAAAAGCTGAGTGGTAATGTTTGAGTTTGAGCACCGGGTATCATTTTGATTTTAGTTAGATCGGTTCATAAAACATCTGCAAAATAATGACGAATGAATGAAGGGTGTTTAAAACACATTTGGTGTATAAAAATGTGCAAATATTTGATCCACCGTTCTACCCTGAGTGCATAAACAACTTAAAGCTAAAAAGAAAGTAAAACTGGGTTTTGAGGTTTCAATGTCTGTCATTATCTTTCATTTTTTCCAGTTTATAGATGTCAAAGTGTGTTTAATCTTTATGTTGAGTTATAGTTCACATTGAGATAATTATGAGACAGAAAGCATTAGAGCGACTGTATGAAGGATTATGAAGCCATTCATTAACTAAACCTCCACGACCAAGAATGCTTTTAAAATCTGCTTTTAATACTAAAGAAAGAAAAGTTTTCTTTTTACCTAAAGAAAATCAAGGATCATTACACCGTTCTGCAGTCTTAATGGTGATTCTTATAAAGTTCATTTTAATTTAAATGACAAACAATTGATATAAAAATAATATTTGATGCAAAACATCTTAAAAGATCAAACATTTTCTTTAAGCAAAAAATATTTTTCTCTTTCCTTCATTTGATATTGTGCTTGAATATGACACATCAGATGTGTGTGTTTCATTAGATTCACCGCATGTTTTTATAACTTTATTTATTATTATTCATTATTTATTTATTGACTTTGTAAACCGTTATAGTGGCTCATAGAGATGAATTATAAAGTCTGATGTCTTTGTTCACAGTCACATTTATATTTGCTCATTCTGACCCGAGGCACATGAGGTTGATTTAAGCGCGTCAGTAAAGAGTCATACAACAGTCGGTGAATGTGCGTTATCTTTAGTAAACACTGATGAAGATTTCTCTCAAGTTTTTTATGCTCAATCCCACGATGCATTGTAAATGTTCCAATGGACTAAAAAATACTGATCTAAAACTATTGTGATTGGTGTTGTAAAGCTCTCCAGTGGACATTTGAGCAGATATCTTCAGTAAACATCCTCATCCAATCATTAAAATGTTTCTCCACTGAGCAAATTTTATAGGAATTTTGGGAATGTCTTGAACCCTGAGCGCCTGTCTCATTCCGTCTCAGTTCTCGTGCCGTTCTGCATGTCCTCATTCGGTTCTGTTTTGACTGGGTTCTCCGGCTGGTTCTCCTGCCGTGAGGAGTTTCCAGCAGTTTCTCTGTTACCCGTCTTCATGCTTTTATCATGAATGTGATTATTAAGAGGATTTTCTTCTTCATCATCTTCCTCCATACTGGAGTCACTGAGATAAGTGCCGCTGTCCTCTAGAGCCGAGGCGAGCGCGTCGGTGCCGGCGCTGCGCTCCGTGACAGGACTCAGTGTTGCGTCCTCTCCGGCTGCGTCCGGATCTCCGTCTCTGCTGCAGAAGGCGTATCGGTGATTCATGTGCTGTGAATACGAGCCCGAGTGAGAGAAACGTTTGCCACATTTATCGCACTGATAGGGTTTCTCTCCCGAGTGCAGACGGCTGTGCTCGATCAAATGATGCTTGTGTTTGAAGGCCTTCTTACAGATCGGACACTCGTGTGGCCTTTTTCCTGAAAAGAAACATGGAAAGTTTGTTATCAGTGGGTCATATGTTTAGGGTTAGGTGTTTGGAGAGGAGGTTCATTCATGTACCTGTGTGCTCGTATTTGTGTCGTAGCAGTGAACTGCTCTTCTGGAAAGTTTTGTCACAGATGTCACAGGCGTACAATCCTTCCTCTGTCTTTTTCAGTCTCTTTCTACCCGGGCCGATCTCTCCATCCAGCCCATCGTCTATGAGAGACAGATACTCCAGACCTCCACGATTCATCGCTTCATTCTGAACACAAAAGACAAAGTTTACAGATGGGGGCTACAGAAATCCCATCAAATACAAAACCCATAATCCCATAAAAGTTTGAACTCAGTGTTTATTTATTCTCTATTTAAAGAAAACTTTGGAGGTTTGAATGAACGTTTAGCTCAATGGGTAGCTAAGTGCAAATGTCATGGGTTCAATCTCAAAGTTTACACATATGTATAACTTAAAAGCACAGTAAATCCTTTTGAAAGAAAGCATATTTTACCATATTTACTACATGAAAGATTTTCCATTGCCGTGCCAATTTGTTGTCTTTATTTCTACTACTGCAGTTGTTTTTGTGTTATCATTGTTGCTCATTGGTGGCCGGTGACTTCTCTTCCAAGGGCCGCAAATTCAAAATATGTGTTTGTTGCGTCATGTGAACCTCAATCGTTGCCTTGGTAAAACAAAAGTTTACAGACGGTATGCGATGTGAATATGGAGAGTATAATAAATAACGGTTTGCAGTCGTGCCATTCCAAACCATCAGTGGAAACATGACGATAAGCGCTAAAAGATCTTCCTAGATGTCTTAACTTTAAATGACTTCTGACTAATAAATGTGATCAGCTATGAATAATCATGAATCACTGCTGTCAGAAAGACGCTCTGAATTCTCGGGGATTTCGTGTGTCAACTCATACATGACATTATTTATATTGTCCATAATGAAATGCTCGATGTCACTCTTAGGTTTATAGACCGGACGCACAATCTTGTTGCCCTTTAAAACCATATGAGGGGATTTTCCCACTTAACCAGAGGAAATGAATTTATCAAAATCTACAACCTCAGATAAGACGCGCAGCACAACACAACAACACAACACAACACACGTCTGCTGTTGAAATAAGATAAGTAAATACTCTGCATATATTTACTAAGTATATACTTCATAATCTCCTTCTGTGACTAAAATCCAACCTCATCTCATGAGAATACGTGTGCATTTTTACGTCAAGTGTGGTTGTACCAAACATAGATTTACTTACATTTAAAAACACACTGAAACTTATTATATTGACGTATTTACAGGAAATATTCAAATTGCATGCATTGGTGTTTCTTACTCATATTAAAGTCATGTTTTCAGTCGCATTATTTATTTATTTACCTAATGAAATGTTCATGACTTTACATAATATCAAACAACTTTAGAACCTTAAAATAAATAACATTTAACCGTTTTGTAATATTTAGTTTGTTTGCCATGACACGTAAAGGTGTTTTCTCCTATGCAACAATAGTTACACCAAAACACGATATAAATTCACAAAAGATGCTCATTTTATTCATTTGTTGTAATCCACATCTTTAAAATTCATAAGATTGTGAGGAAAAGATCTAAATTCAGCCCTTTATCCAGCGATCTTGATCCCAGTTCTCATCAGTGACCGTAAACGTCAAATCTTACATTTGTTATGAATGTTAATTTAAATATTGCACCCTAAGAAGCTTTATGACACATTGCTTTACGGCAGTGATATCAAATCTGTGATGTCACAGATTTGCGACATTTCCGTCTTTCAGTCGATGTACTTTGGAAATTTGAAATTCGCGCCTTGACAGAGAGAAGCTGGATTAACTTTCGGGTGGATTAATAACTTTAATATTTCTCTATATTTCATAAACTCCAGAGAGGACCACGACTGCAGCACATCATCATTTTAACTACTTTTAGTATTGCTGTTGAAATTTGGCAATAAATAAATTATTGTGATTACACTTATGCTTTTAATTTCTAACAGTATGATTTTGATAATAATAGGACTGTATTAGCGGCTGAAAATATCTTTTAAATGCTATATTGTTACTAAACTTTTCCTACACATTTCTGTCTGTTACGTTGCATAATATAAAAAAATGTTTTCTTTTTTTAGGGTGGGGTAAGGTACATTATCGATAAAGTGGTTAAAGGGAAAAATACAGCTGTAGCTTCTCTATGGGTTTCGGTGAGCGGTGGACTAAGCCGTCAGTTGCAATTCACATTCTCTCTGCTAGATGGCTCATAAATCTACACACTGCACCTTTAACAGTGAGACCAGGCTGCTAATATCACTTTTTCATTCTGATACTCAATTTGTTTGAGTGATTGATAAAAATCAATCTTATGTGTGTGTGTGTGTTTTTCTGTCGTACCATCATTGAATGTCTTTCATGTTGAATTCTCTTGAGCCAGGATTCAGGCTCCGCCTCCATCATATAGGCCACAGGTGAGAGAAACCCTGGACTCGTTGCTGGTGGTGTGAGAGGAAGTGATGTAAGACCATTGTGTCCCATCCCTGGAATGATGTGGTTAAAGAGGGGGTAGTTGCTAAAAACCGTGTTCCCGAACAGCGGTGATGCTGCATAAGCTCCGCCCACCTGTTGCTTAAACATATTTTCATTGTCTCGTCTTTCCCTGTGCGGCGAGAAGCCGTTACACGTTTGATCTCTGGATTCTTTTGTCACACCAGATGTAGAATTGGGTTTGGGTACGGAGAGATCTAAGGGTTCACTCTGAACGAGCCCTGAACTTAAGACCAGATGACTCGATCGATAGGGTGATGTGGAATTGACAGACAGATCCAGACGGGGCGGAGAGCCGAACTTCGAGGCGACGGTACGTTGGCGTTCAGGCACCGTCGGTGATGTCCGGGTGTCGACGGGTTTGGGCATCCTCGGGCTGTCATCATTTGGCCAGTGTTTATGTGGGGAATCTTGAGTTAGTTGTATCGGTGTTGGTAAAGGCACAAGAATCTGTTGTGGGACAGAATGCCAGGACGCCCGCTGGGGTGAAGTCAGGTCTCTGTATGGCACAACGTTGGTGGGCGACGTCTGGGCATCGCAAGGCAGATTTGACGGTCGAGAGAAGTTAAGGGGCGATTCGGCTTTGAATCTGTGCGACTGTGGACTGTCGTTGGTGTCTCTGTTGCGACACTGATACTGTTCGTGATGCATCAGCGTCGCCTCGCTGGGAAACAACTGTGAACACCAACGGCACGATATACCCTCGCCCGTCTTTTGTTCCTCTCCTCCCACCTCTCTACGAAGCATTTCCTGCAACAGCTGCTCAAATTTGCTGCGTGACTGCATTAACGGCAGTAAAGTGGTGCCTTTGAAGACGCCCGTCCTCATGGCCAAATCTGCCGTAGGGTCCCACGACCTGCTCAACTCTACCGCCTGTAAAACTGGCATCGCTGAATCTTGACCCGGCGCGTGAAGCCGGTCTATGGGGTAGTGAGCCAGCGGGCCGTACGGCGAGCCTTTACCCCTGCTGCCGTTTCTACCTCCGATCACCGGAGGGGACGATGGGGGCGGGAAGAGATAGGCAGAGTGGGAGTGGCCATTAAAATGAGCTCCGTTCCCTGACGCACCTCCGCCGCTGAGACACTTCTTACTACTGAGATGTGAACTGTAAGAGCCTGAATGACTGAAGCGTTTCTTACAGTTTGAACATTCATACGGCTTCTCACCTACAACACAGACACAAATACTCACACTTAAAAACATTCAATTTAAAATCATCACACAATCCTGTGACATGTACTGGCCTATAATCAGTATTGACAGATAAAAGAAAAGAAAAACAGCCAGATAATTTCTGGCGATCATAAGCGGTGGAAAAATTCATTATGTGTGACTTTATTAAAATTGTCCAATAATAACAAGAATGTTGCCGTTTGTACGCTCTGCACTTTCTAGGATTTCATGACATAATGATTTGAGTAAAAAGCAAAACTATCGTTATCTATCAGTATTGGCAGATGTCAATGTAATTGAATCTAGGTATCGGCCAGTGTTTGAATTATGTCAAAGATTATAGGGGGTCCCGTAGCTAAGCCCACCCATGGCCAAGGCCCCCCATCATTATAGGGTCGCTGTGATATCAAAATGTGATCTTGGATTAACATTTTTTGTTGGTCCTGGATCAACGTTTTAATCAATAAAACCCCAAATTACCCTTAACTCAAACCCTAACCATTTTTTACCCCTTAAAGTAGCGTGAAACCCATCCTAAATCTAACAATCTATCAATACCTCCAAAAACAGCGTACTTGAGAGTTTATATTTATTTTTAGACAGAAATTTTTGAATAGTTTTTTTTTTGGGAAATTGGGAAAAATAATGGACAGTATTGCTTTGTGGCAGCGCAGCACCAGAGTTTTAAATTCATGCAGTATTTTCTTTTTAATAAAAACCAGGGGACCCCCCTAATTTGTGTTTATAGGGAGTCCCCTCCATGCTTATAGGAGGTTCGGGACCACCCCAGACTCCCCCATTCGACCACTGGTATCAGCACAGAAAGTTTGTATCAGTTTATTTCAATACTATTATTTAAAAAAAAGTATTTGTATTTATATAATTTATGTCTATATCATTGATGTCTGTTGTACTAAATAAAAAATAAGGAATAATTGATGACGGGCCATTGAATTATAAGAAAATAAAGCACACCCAAGGTGCAATTACACCGCGGGTGTGCATTATTTTCAAATTATTCAAATGAGTCAATTATTCCTCTTATACCACGGTTACCACAAACATTGCTCTGGTGCCTATTTTTAAGACATTTGAGAAGTTAGGTGTGCGGTTATCAGAAATTAATGCATACCCACAGAACATTTCTCAGCCAATCAGAATGCAGCATTCAACAGACCCGTGGTATAATAATAAATATTGTTTGGACGTCAGGATGATTTTCATGACTGTATCACACTAATGAAAGTTTAAAGTCACAATGAATCAGAATTAGCGATTGTCAATTTTTCACCATGGTGACGTATATCCAAGTGAAACGACTTCTGAAATCAGAAAAAATGTGGGCTGGACTTGAACTCATCCATTGAGAACTGATTGGATCATTTGAGGTTGGGTTATGTTGCTAATTGCTAATCATTGTGATCTTTTTCCCGGAACCCACCCACCTCCCATAAGTAAAGAGAGATTGTTTTTTATGAGGGATGGAGATTTGTGTTTTGAGTAAACATTAGGAGGGTACATTCATTTTTTTTAAATAATGAAGCTCATTTGTAAAAAAAACACAATTAAAAAAATGGGTGGTTTCCCGAACAGGGATTATCTTAAGCCAGGACTAGGCCTCAGTTTAATTCAAAAATATAACTAGGTTAAACAAACATGCCTTACTAAAAACATTACTTGTGTGCATTTTGAGGCAAAACAAAGGGTACTGATGTATTTTAAGATATGTCAGTGCAAGTTGTTTTCAGTTTGGACAGCTCTTACATTTATTTTAGTCTAGGACTAGTCTAATCCCTGTCTGGGAAACCACCCCTATGAGTTAGAAGAAGAGTTTTATTGCATTACAAGTACAACAAGGATGAAATTGTAAAGAATGACATCATGCTTCAATAAAGTCTTCATTTATGATTCTTACCACTGTGAATGCGGAGATGTTCTTTGAGATGATGTTTGTATTTAAAAGCTTTTCCACACTGATTACACTTAAACTTTCTGTTTTCCACAGATGAATCAGACAATGAATTCTGGATGATGATGAAGAGAAATAAGTGTTATTTTGATTATGTTGTGAATGTTTTTCATGATGTTTGACGTGTGTCATTCACCTTCTCTTGGTTGTGAAGTGTGAGGTGTCGGTCCATCTGTGTCCGGTACGGCGTGCTGTAACCACAGACGGGACAAACGCTTTCTCCTCCTTCTCTCTCCTGACAGAACTTCATATGATCTCTCAGAGATGCATCACGTCTGTATGACCGCTGACAGGATGGACTGTGCACCTGTGGGGCTTCACCGTCTGTCCAACAGTTAAAGAAACTGATTTATTAAGCCATATTATCTCAAATATAACTGTATAAAGCAGAAAGGTATTTTATTAGATTTACAGCTCTGTAACTTTTTTAAGTTAATGAAATACAACCTACAACCCTTAAAGGTGCAGTGTGTACATTTTAGCGGCATCTAGTGGTGAGGTTGCGAATTGAAACCAATGGCTCATTCCACTGCTCACCCCTCGCTTTTGAAACGCACAGAGAAGCTACGGTAGCCGCCACTGGAAAACATGTCATTGACGGAGACAACTTGGTAAAAAAGTTTGTCCGTTAAGGGCTTCTGTAGAAACGTGGCAGCATAAAATAGCGACTTCCATGTTAGGGGACCCACGGTGTATGTAGATAAAAACGTCTCATTCTAAGGTAATAAAAAGATAACGGTTCATTATAAAAAGTTCTTTATACACCCATATAGTTTTGTATATTATTTTGCATTTCTGTCAAGATATCCTTATAAAAATTACACACTGCACCTTTAATTCATTACGTCCCATCTGATGTTATCAGTCAGAGTATTTTCTGTTAAATGGGTCGTTGTGCATTTGTATTTTCACTTCACTTTTAGTTCAAATAGACGAGATAACACTTTTTAATTTTTTCTGTCAGCTTGCATTTTTCCTGGGATTCGAACCTATGATCTTTGCTCTATTTGAGCTACAGAAAACCTGAAAACGCCTACCTTTGCCATCAGGTGACTGCTGTTCACCAGGAGACCAGCAGACAGGTGACAGGTTACCATTAAGAGCATCTGAATGAAATGAATGCGCAGATCCGTTGTGTGCCGGACTGAACAGATGTGATGCTTTTCTCAAAGGGACCATAGAGTCGTTCTCCATCACACGAGAGTCAGTCTCACCTAAACATCATCAATAAAGAAATAACATCATGGACTGTTAAACATGTATATAAAGATTCAAATAAGAGACATTCAGAAATGGTTATATTAATACATTTCAACATTTACTTTTCTACGAAAAACAGTTTGTGTCCTGCATTGCATGTAAAAGCAGAACCTAAAGCAGAACTAGTCAACTGGCGGCCCGCGGGCCAAATGCGCCCTGCCAGTCATCTTTATCTGATTTAAAATCAGCGCAATTACTTTAACTTTTTCCTGCCATTGAAAATGATCTTGTCAATTAAGAGACAATGCTTCCCCGCCAAAGAGATTTTACAGCAATCCATATTTCCGCCTTATAAAACAAGGGAGCATCTACAGATCCAAAAGCAGTAAATACCCTGAGTATGTTTGGATCATCGTTCTGAATATGAGCTTTAACAAAAATCTCAACTTTTTGTGCAAAATGTGTTCTTTTTGAGAAAACCTACCTATATTGGAGAGGTTGAACAAATGAAGATAGCATAAAACAGTTTTTTTGTTTTGTTTTGTTTAAAAGCAGTTTCCCGGACAGGGATTAATTTAAGCCAGGACTAGGCCTTAGTTTAATTATGAAATATAACTAGTTTTAACAAACATGCATTACCAAAAACATTATTTGTGTGCATTTTGAGGCAAAACAAAGGGCACTGATGTATTTTAAGATTTGTCTATGCCAGTTGTTTTTTCGATTGGACAGCTCTTATATTTATTTTAGTCTTGGACTAGTCTAATCCCTGTCTGGGAAACCACCCCCTGTTTATACTGTATATAAAAAAAATTGTGAATACCGTAAAAAGTAAAAAACTTAAGTTATATCACAATAATATATAATGGGTCAAAAATGTATAGATAAAAGGTAAAAATAGGAGTAAAAGTTTGTCCCGCATCATTAAATTTTTAAAATCCTGAGTAGTTGAAGACCCCTGACCTAAAGCAAAACCAGTTGAAAACCTACAGTTGTTTTGTACATTACATACAGAAATGGCTAAATGAAGACTGAGTTTATGAGATGCGGTCGGGCTCTGCAGCTACAGATTATCCTGCGGTCATCCGATGTATGCGATTCTTCTTAAAGACACAAAAACTTTTGAGGAAAATCTGAAAGTAACTGGAATCACGAGCGGAGAAAACAAATCATTCATGTTACAGAAATTCTCCCTTGAAACCAATAAGACTGAAATACAAGCAGAGCTGCCAACCCAGCGCTGCCACCGAAGATGATTTTACAAATGTTTGCAGATGTTGGCATCATATTTCCAGCGTTCTCTCATGTGGCCGTGGAAGACGCCGAACGCTCCGCCGCTGTAAATACTCGGTCGCAGGCGAACTGTGCGAGCGTTTGATCTTCATCAAACAAAAGAGAAACACTCAGTTCTGATTTCAGACGAGGACAATAACTTCTTTTGAAGTGAGGAAATATTTTGACGGATCTAGTTTTGCCTGATGAGCACAGCGAATTGTTTTTAAGAAACTGCAGCGTTATCTCAACGTTTGAGAAACGTTTCATGTCCGCCCGTAATATCTGCACAACTCTGCTGGAAATGAGTAAAGTCTCAGAAGCAGATCAAAGTCGTGACTACAGTGATGATTTAAATTACACCTAATATGTATCATAACCAAACGTGTCCTGTTTGCATTAAGACTGACTGAGGGATTATCTACAGGAAACTGATGTCTCTCATCTTTACTAGAGTTTTATATGTCCCAGATTAACTCTTACAATAAGATCGTAATCAGGCTGAACTTTGTCCTGACTCAGAGTTTCTAAAAACTGTTCACTTCAGCTTAACCAAACAAAGATTTTTCCTGTATTATTATGGTGTGCACATTGTAAAAAAATGCAGCGTGAAGTTAAAACAACCTACTATTTCAAGTTTTTCCTGCAATAAGTTGACATAACTTAACTAAAGTTTTTTATAAAAATGCAGTTTTTTTACATTGCACTGTGCTCTGGATGTAGGTCACGTACTGTACTGTAAGTATATCATATGCACACAAAAGATTTGCATACTACAGAAAGTAGTATGAGTAATACGTAGGCATGCTATTATTGACACAGCCTAGAAGTGAGTTACTGTATACGTTTCCTTTCATATTAAAATGTTTGATGTTTCGTAGATTCTTCAGATGAGTGTTTAAAAAGCTTTTATGACATCAGATTGTGAAACTCTTTTGGTTTTAATTGAAACCTTTAATATAGACAAATAGATATTGATATTCAAAGGAAATTTTCTTCTTCACAATTTAGCTTGAATCATAAACCCTTTTCACACAGAGATTACGAAAAATGCGTCAATGCGGGATCGTTCATTTACACTGCCAATGATTTTTAGGAATCTGTGCGTGCATTCCCGCACATACAGTAAAGATCCCGTAATAACACGTGATGAATTTAAAGTCCTGCACTTTATTTTCCACAGCGTCGGAAGTTTGATAAATATCCGTGATTTCTCTCTTGAGAAACCATGAGCGTGCATTTTAGTTTTTGATAAGATCATACGGAGCGTGTGATGCTCTGTTCTGTCATGCTGGTGAATGATCTCTGATAGTGACGAGCTCCCTGATCTCTGATTCAGTTTGCAGACTTTCTCATCATGAATGTTGATCTGCGTTTAAATCCCTGTGTCAAAGAGCTGAACCATAACTTCTGTTTGCGATGACACATACATCCTCACTACGTCACGCCCCTTATGGTGTTTTTTCTGCCTCTTGTTAACACAGAATGCTTTCTGTGAATGTTACGGCAATGTTACTACTGTAGGTCCTCTTATGGGAGAGATCCCAGATCATTTACAAGACGTGTTTGTATTCACACAGAAGCCTTTCTGACAATTTTACGGAAATTTTCTGGGACTAAAGTGCTGTGGGGATAAGGTCATATATAAAGACCATTTAACCCTTTTTACATGTATTGAATTGGGTTTTTATATAAAGTTCTGACACTGAAAAAATTCAACCATCTGTGAATACTGGTGGTGCTCCAACACAGTTTTTTCTGCTATTGTCTATAAGAAAATCTTTCATAATTTTAGATGATGTTCTTCTTCACAGAAGATGTTGTATTCATGAGAACTTACTGAACATGCTGTGTTCTGTGTGTTCTGGATCTTTGGCCGTGGTTTCAATGTCTCTCCAGCTTTCTCTCGGAGAACTGCTGATCTCCGGACTCTCGCTGGCCGTGACGCTTATTTTATCCTGAGCATCTCTGCTGTCCGGAGCTTCCATCCCCCAAATTCCACCTTCATCTTCACCCTCAGAACCCAAACAGTGCTCGATGTCACCTAACAACAGAAAGACACGAGACACATGAAATCACATGAACAACAATGAGCAGGGGCCCAAAACAGACCCTTTGGTCACACCTCTTAGATTTAAGGTTTTATTCATGAAATGCGTATAAATCGCACACAAAAAAATGTGAAAAGTCTTGCAATACATACGCCAAAATCCAATGCCTGTTCAGTTATATAGCACAACTTTTGTGACGTTGAAATAAACCCCCTTACACTGATCACACTGTCTGGTTGATTTCTGCGACAACAACCTGCTGCCTGTACATTATCCCTTACGTATGAACTTCATAAATCCACTGACTAACAAATCACAATGACACCTGTTCAGTAAAACTCATCGAAAACAAAACTGAGAAAAGTAAAGCTACTGTGAAAAAAGATCAGATGATACAGACTTTAATATTTTGTTATGTACTGACGCTTAGATTTTTTTATCAATGAATATTTCTGCATTTAGGCTTGGAAAATACAAAAAAGTCTAAACTTTCTTTTAGCAGGGTGTAAAATTATAAATTTTCGGCTATTTGCTTTTGTCAGTGTAACAATATTTAATCTTTCATTTAGGTTTGAAAAATAATGTGAAAATTAACAACACAAACATGCGATCTGTGAGTGGAACATTTCAGTAATTAAACAAGAAGATAAGATAGTTTTAAGTTTAGTTGTTAATCACAGGGTTAAGATTATGATCTTGTGAGATAAATGTTTACAACCAATGGAATAGATGCTCATGTGAGAAAGAGTTTCTCAGAATGCTGAGTTTACAACAGGAATTTAAACCAGTGAATGTGTGAAAATCATGTCACGTAAACCTCATCTTTTTACTAAAATAATAAAATCTTCTTTTTATTTAAATGATTGCCTTTGGCATTATATAAAGAATTCCTCTTCATGCACACCCATAATCCCATCTGTGTGTTTGAAACTTGATTCAGTCTAATCACTCAAATGTTGGGTATGAAGTTGATTAAGTCGAGAACAGGCTGTGATTTCTATCAGCTGGCTTTTATAAATACACTTGAATAGATTCACGGCATTATAATTTTCTCAAATGGGATGTGGGTGTGCAGTATTTTTGTGCGAGGGCACATGGGAAAATAAAGGCCTGAAAGCTGTTAAAACGCCTGATATTTTTATTTGAACCACGGAAACCCAGCAGACGTGAGATGGCACGCTTTCTTTCAGAGTTTAAAATCGTGTGTCCGTCTTTCACAGATTGACCTTTAGTTTAAAATCTAATTATTAAAAAACCTAGGACCGATCATATCTGTGTGTGAAACGAAACATCAGCTCATACGCTGTGCGTGGGGTCGCTTTCACATTGTGAAACTTCACAGTATTTGTCATATTGACCTCATTACTTGAGAAATTCTCTGGCATACATTAACTAATAAATAAACGATTAATGACCTATTCATCTTTGGAATTATTTCATTCATTTAAAGAAATAATTTTTTAAGAGATCAGAGAGATTGTACATAAGTGTACAATTGTATTTTCTTTATTAATAGCACATTAAATGAACACAATCATAGTCAACACACAGCTCGGGAGCAAGGTAAAAATTCAGTTTTCAATGAAATCTAATTCACACAAAAAATATTTTTTTAAATAACATCATTGGGTTGACATTGTTTATATATATATATTTGCTCTTTTAGTCTTTTTCCTCATTTGTAATTTATGTTAAAAGCATGTGCTAAATTAAACATGTAAAATATCAACGTAAAGGACTTTAAAATTATTATGAGTTTAATATTTAAGTGTATATACAGTATTATATGTATATCACAGCCACACAACAGTTATGCAGCTGTTTGCCAGTAATTTACTGTAGATTTAAATTGATGTTATTTACAGGCAACATGTTTGTTTAAAGTTAAATGAATATTAAACATTAACAAGTCTTTATCTTTACAGAATTAAACTATAAAATATCAACTTCATGCAAAGCATTCTGGGAACCAAAACTCCTCATCAACATTCAGATTTTGTTTCCCAGAATGCTTTGCATGAGTCTGTTATTTTATAGTTTAATTCTGTAAAGATAAAAAGTTGTTAATGTTCATTTAACTTTAAACAAACATGTTGCCAGTAAATAACATCAATTTAAATCTACAGTAAGTTACTGGTAAACAGTTACTACAGACATTTTTAAGAGTGCTGCATTAAAGGTCACTCAGAAGTTGTTGTTGAGTTTGATTTTCAGTATTGTGTGGCTGTGTGTGTGAGACTAATAGATATCTGCTGCTACAGCACGCAGGAAACTACAGTTTCAATTCGAGTGTAATGGAACAAACAATGCAGCACTGACGCATGATGCTGCGAGTGTGTGTGTGTGTGTGTGTGTGTGTGTGTGTGTGTGTGCGTGTGTGTGTGTGTAATGCATCTCTGCTCAATGTACAGGGCACATTTAACACGTGCTGTTAACACAAACACACACACATAGAGATACACAAACACACTGTGCATATCATGACTGCGGCCTTTTCCAGTTATGACTGTGCAGAAGACGGGGGGATCAAACCCATCGGCACACAATGTTTCACGTCTCACGACTTTCAGTACATTTGTTTTATCCTCTTAGTACATTCGTGTCAATCAAGACTCAAACTATATTTCTTGTGATTTAAACAAGTTTTTGCTCTGCACACAAATATAAATATTGTCGGTGAATTATGATTTATTAGTAGATTTAGGTTTATGGGTGAGATTATGAAAGTGTCCAGCAGCACACAGATAAACTCCATCACTACATTTACACTTAAGCAGACGCTTTCATCCAAAGCAATTAGGGAACAATAAAGCGATTTGTCATAAAGAGGCAATAATACAAGAAGTGCTTATACCAAGTTAAAAGTTGTCACTATTTCAAAACAATACCTGTTGAGAGAAAAATAAATTTTGTGATTTCAATTTTTTTACATACAGATATAAGAGATAGAAATGCAGTCAATATCTAAGTATTTTTGGAAAAAGATATGTTTTTAATTGTTTTTATTTTACTAAAGATTATGGGCTGGTTTCCCAAACAGGGCTTATCCTAAACCCAGACTAAAATGCATGTTTGAGCTGCTTTAATTTAAAAACACCTTGTCCTGTTTAATGTAAAAAAAAAATTGACATTGTTCTGTATTAAGGTGCACATCTGTAGTGTTTTTTTGTAAGATATTTTTGTAAAAACGTTTTAAATGAATTAATATTATTAAGGCCTAGTCCTGGATCAACCTAAACCTGGTCCGGGAAAACGCCCCTATAAGTTAAGAATGAGATGAATTGTGATTCAGTGGAAAATTTTAAGAATTTACATTACATTTATGCAGACTCTTTTATCCAAACCCAGCAAGCAATATGGAGACAGCTAACTACAGTACAGACCCAATATATTCCGGCTATGAGTAACCCACTTCTATCCTAAATAACCTTAAATTTGGTTACATGACGTTTCAGGCAAAATAACTTTGAGAACTATATTTCATCATGTAAGCAAAGTCAACAGGTGTTCAAGGTGTTTGCTTTCCTTTCATGTTTAAAACGTATACACATCGTCTATTCTTGGGCTGTGGTTAGACGTCTATTAGACTTTCACTGACAGCCCAAATTTTGGCTTTTTTAGACTTACAGCGCATTACAAGGTATACATTTGATCAATATGTATATTCAAACCCATGACTTTTTAATGCAATGCTCTACCACTGAGCTACACAGAATCTCACAAGATAATGAAAAACAGTTGTTTGTAGTCTTATCAAATAAAACAATCACAATTGCTTTGTTCAGATTGATTGGCAGCGGGCGCTGGGGTTCCTCTGTACTTTATACAGTAGGGGTGGTGAAGACAGACAGAACCGGGCCTGTATTGCATTACGGGCCGCTGGAGTATAATTTACTGCAGAACGGAGTGACGGTTTGGCTGGATTCATCACGAAGAGACGACTCGAATTATCTGTGTGGACCGAGCAGATTCTCTTTCAGCCAATAAATCTGTGTAGTGCCACAGCGGACCGCACTGTGTGTCAATACAGAAAAATCTTCTGATGGATGAAGCCGTGGAAATCATCCATTATTATACAAACTGTCACAGCATAATAAAACAAATACGATCAGATAATCGGAAAGATACAAAAATAATATACATCTGCTCTTTTTGTTTTTGTTTAATGATGATGGATTGTATTGCATTTATGAGATCATACAGTACGTGAAATATTATTGATACAATTTGATCTAATGCTTCATCACGGATTACGGCCTCCGACGTCTTCTGTATAAGGATGAATATTTTATAAAACACACAGTCATAAATGTTCAGTATATAACACACATGTATTTCTTAGTTTTAAAGAGCATGTGTTTACACTGAAGTAAATCAATCCAATGAACATCAGCACGAACGGCTCAGTTTTTCTGGCCAACACAAAATTCACTGTAACACATCAATCATTCAATAGTCATCTTCAAACTCATTCCCTCTTACTGGATCCAAATTTTAAATACGTTTGCAATCGACAAAAAAACCCCATCAATGTAAAGTTGTGAGTAAAGAGCGACACGTTAAAAGGAAGCAGCACATTCAAAATGCGAGACACCATTTTAAACAGCAGAGGTTAATTTCACCCCACACACAACTTACCAGCGTAACACACAGCTAGTTTAAAAGGTCGAGTTTCAAAAACCAGCAAATACCCTACACGAGCCACACAGTGATGATAACTGCAAAGGTCACGGCCAGAATCAGCAAAAAGAGCAAAACCACATGAAGTTTTACCTGAGACGAGGTCACACGTGTCGAGATCCGTAATTAAGAATCCTCCAAAATCCTTTCTATGAACTTCCAACAAATCGAATGTCTCGAAGAAGTTTAACAACACGCAGCGAATTATCTGACTCGACTATTTTCACACTCTAACAATGAGTCACAAACACACCACATCACAGCTACAACACCTCCCACTACACTCCATGATATATCTCACACTAACATACACAACAACACACACGCTACAGACACGTCACACACCTGAACACACGTGTGTACAATACATCTCAGGGGTTAACAGTGTGTGGACAAATATACACACCAACACTAGTTAGGGTTTACATCATCTGTACACCAGTGAACGACCCCTTCGCTCCGTGTGTATTCATTCTGATAACAAACCTCCTACACAACACATCTACTCACAGTCTTATCGCTCTTATATAGCTCAGATGAAGATCTTAGTTATGATTTTTATTTTTGTTTCTCCTCAATTTTTCATTTAACTGCTGACACACACTCTTAAAGAGGACATTTTTAAGAGACTTTTTTAAAATTATAAATCTTTGATGTTCCCAGAGTACATATGTGAAGTTTTAGCTCAAAATACCTTATAAATAATTTATTATAGCATGTTAAAATGTACACTTTGTAGGTGTGAAAATTTTTTGCAGTTTTTGGGTGTGTCCTTTAAAATGCGAATGAACTGATGAAATACAAACACAGATCGCCATCATGGTGTTTGTTGAAATTGAAACTCAGTTGCTCTAAATGGCAGTGCCGTGGTTGGATAGTGCAGATTAAGGGGCGGTGTTATTATAATAAGATCCCCTTCTGACATCACAAGGGGAGCCAAATTTCAATGATGCTTGCATTGAATGGTTTACCGAAACCGATGCTGCGTGTTTGCTGTGTACGTAGTATTAGAATTGGTTCTTTGAGGAAACAAAAATGGTTGTGAAGAACCTTTAATCACTTTTATTTGCATCTGAAGTACAGAGCTGTTACATAAAAACTGGATCTCAAAGAAGTGATATTGATTTCTAACCAGAGACACACATGAGATCACTGTTATCTCAACCCTGCAACAAGCATCGTGTTTAAAAGTGTGTGCTGTCAGCAGTCAGTATGAGAAGAAACAGGGCCACAGTCATATAGGGCACAAGAGAAAATGGCCTACATTCACATACACAGTGACAAATCTAATGCAAATTGACCGGATGTTACACACCTCACCTGCTTCAATATCTGAGGATTTGTGGCTGACACTTGCATTTAACTGCAGTGAAACCAGAAAGAAAGTCATGATTTCCTCTCTCACAGTCAGCGAATACATACATCAGTCTGATGTTGTCATGATAACATGATGTTTTGCTTATATCACAACAGGTCAGTTAAGGTCGAGTCGTCTGTATGTTCAGAGAAGTCTGCTGATAACAGAGATCCTGGCGGCGTCTCGTGTTGTCATGCAGCATCGCGCTGAGCTCGGTAAATGTTTGTGTCATCGTGCCTTTGGCCAGATTTGAGCGCAGGGAATTTCCACAAACTCCTCATACCTTCGACGTCTTGAATATCTCGCACAATCTTAGTCAGGGGTCTCGTGTCTTTCCCTTTTCTCATTTTCTCACATACATGTGTCAAACACTCCTTCTTTCATCTATATGCAAAGACTTTCCTTACAACTATTTTTTTTTTGTTTAGTAAGTCACACCTTTGTTGTGTTTCTGCACGCTCGGCTCGTCTGATTAGAGCTGAAGGTGTCACATTTACTGTAAACCGTGAAGCATTTGAATCAAAGGGGCCAACCCTGATGAAATGAGTTTTGCATTCTCACTGGATTATGTGCATTCAAACGCAGCCGAATGTGAAGCAGCATTGGCCGTGGATGACAGATGCGGCAGATCGAATGTCTTAATGGACGTAGATGCGAGCTTTGCTTGGGAAAAATGTTTTACTCGGATCCGGTCTCAGTTAAATGATCCCATAACAGATCTTACATCAGTTTTAGTTTAAAAGGAGATGAACACGGCACTAGAGATGTTTTACTGTACTTTACTGTAGTAATTGATGGCTGCATGTGATCATACAGAAGAAATGAAAATGGTAAAACACAGTCACTTAGTTAGCACATGTGTAAATATCTGCAATAGAAATAATGACAAATGATGAATAAAATGTGCAAAAGAATTAATAATAATAATCACTGTATCTTGAGTTTAAAGGTGCAGTGTGTAATGTTTAGAAGGAAAATGACTTATCTTATATATTATATACATAACTATATGATCAGTGGTGCATAAAGACCTTACATAATGAACTGTATTGTTTTTATTACCTTAAAATGAGCTGTTTTTTATCTCCATACGTGGGTCCCCTTACATAAAAGTCGCTGTCATGTTTCTACGGAAGCCCTAAATGGACAAACTGCTCTACAGAGCGTGTTTCGTCACAACTGTATTTTGTCTTAACCCCGATATTCACCAACTGCGGAGTCAATCGGTTTCCATTCAAGTCAATGTGTGTATTTCCACTGACTGTGTTCCGAATCCGTCACCGCCGTGACTATATCGCGTGATCATACCTGAATTTGCGAGATCTCGTGTCATGATCTGGGCTGGTCCAGCAAAACGTCATAATTTAACATCATAATCCGCAGTCGCTCCTCAGTTGGTGGAAATTCAGGGGTTAGACAACAACATGTTTGTACTGTGGCAGGCAGCTACGGTAGCTTTCTATGTCTTTCGGGTGGACTGAGCCATTGGTTGCAATTCACAATCTCATTGCTAGATGGCGCTAAAATGTACACACTGCACCTTTAAGATCTCTTCTGAATCCAAAGAAACACATGACTTACCCAAAGCGTCTTATAAACGCTCTTTTCTTAATCTCATTGATGATCTCATGTGTGTTTTTTAACAGCAGTGTTATAAGATGCGCTCCTAAAACACATAAAATCATTTTCTATGGTTGTGTGTGTGTGTGTGTCTTCCTTTTGGGGATGTCCTCATTTCTTAAAATCCTATCATTTTTTTATAATTGTAAAAATGCAGAATGTTTTCGGTTAGGGTCAGGGTTAGTTTCTAGGTTTGGTTATAGCATTTATAACTATTACAACAATAAAAGTCTACGGAATGTCCTCATTTACATTGATAGTGTGTGTGTGCGCTTGTGTGTCTGCATGAGTGAATGTAAGTGTGTGTGAGTTTGTGTTTGTGTGTGACTGTGCGTGCATGAGTGTGTGTGTGTGTGTGTGTGTGTGTAATAAGTGTAGGAATGTCACAGGGAGTGTGTGATGGTTCACAGATCGTGTTCTTAATAAAATCAATGCCTCTTCATCATTCGTCTTGTCTCCGATCTGTCTCGTTGTCTCTCTCGCTCTCACCGCACTATAAATACCTTCGCTTCCCCCCAAATTTGTTTTCCTTCTGTTTTTTTCCATCTCCCCATCTAAGAAATGTTTGCTACATCTCTCAGTGGTTCTGATGTGGCTCAGTATTTTATACATTTGTGCAGACCGCACAATAGCGGCTGGTGAATATTAGAACATTCTCAGGGACCAGCACAACAGTTTTGAAGTTTTAATGGGGTAAGGGGGCTAAATAAAGCCTCTCTTTAAGCCTAACTGCTGTATAATGGTAAAGTTGGTTAGCTGTGCATCACTTGCAACATTCTGCTTAGAAATTAGCTTTGGGGTTTTGCGAATACACCACTATCTGTGGTCATTAAAGAATCCAGAATCTCACAGCTTGCATTGTTTAATGGAGAGCTGCTTAACCTCAGAGCTCAAAGCACTTGTGCTGTAAAAACACAAAACTGTTTGATTAGATTTTGGCAGGGTCGAGCGCACGCTTTCTTGCTCTTTACAGCATTCTTCAGGAGTGAATGCCACCTTGTGGCAGAATCATGTTTTACACACCAAAGTGTTTTAAGTTTCATCTCTAGCAAACAAAAATAACTTGCTGCTCTTAATAAAACAAAGCATATCATCTATCCCTGTATGATATATTGAATATTATATTATACACCTGGCTAACTATGTGAACTATGTAATGTGTACACAGATTTGAGTTCAAATTATTTTGGTTAAGATTTACTGTGGTCTTTTCAGTCAGCTGTATTTTAAGTCTATGGTGTATGGTGTGCGTGTGTGAGATTGCTGATGCTTTCGCCAAAAAGAAAGAAAAGTGGAAGAAAGAACAAAATAAAATGAAATTGAGTTGGTTGGAAAAATGGGAAGTTTAACGGCAAACGGGGAGTTTAAGAGTTTCTTTGATGTGTATCACTGGAGAACTGTGTGTGTGTGTGTGTGTGTGTGCTGTAAGTTAAAGCAGAAGGCTCGTGGGCTGTGTGTGTGTGTTTGATGTGTGTGTATAATGTGTGCGTGTATGATGTGGTTTTGGGGGGGACCGTGTGTGGCGTCAGTGCGGTCCACTCTTCAGAAGGGCGGCACCGAGCTCAGGAACTCTCTGGATCTCTCGTGTGTATGTACAAAAGTGTCGATTGGTTTACATGGAGATTCACACTCCACTGATGTATTTCTGCTCATATATATCCATTAAAGGACGAGCATCTTCATTATCCATGAAAGTTCATCTCGCTGTCCTCAGCCGCAGACAACAGAGGTCTGTTGTGCTTTACAAATCTCTCCTCACACCCAAAGAAACACACAAGATTCCAAATGTTTTCCCAAGACCGCATGAAATAAGTCTTACACAACAGCTGACTACACAAAGACTCAACATTACAGCCGGATGTCATCATAGAATCACAAAGTTACACAAAATGGTAAATGGACTGCATTTATATAGTGCTTTTAACAGACCTATCGCCATCCAAAGGACTTTACAATTTGCCTCACATTCACCCACCGACGGCGGTGTCAGCCATGCAAGGTGCCATCCAGCTCGTCGGGAGCAGCTAGGGTTAGGTATCTTGCTCAAGGACACCTCGACACTTGGTCAGGTGGAGCCGGGGATTGAACCACCAACCTACTGATTTGTAGACAACCTACATGAACCACTGACCCACTGCCACCCCAAAAAACATTAAAGGTGCATCGTGTAATTTTAAGGAGGATCTCTTGACAGAAATGCAATATAATCTACATAACTATATTATCAGTGGTGTATAAAGACCTTATATAATGAACTGTTATGTGTTTATTACCTCAGCTGTTTTAATCTGCATATACCGCGGGTCTCCTTACATGAAATTCATCGTCATTTTTCTACAGTTGCCCTAAACAGATAAACTGCTCTATAAAGCGTGTTTCAGTTTGTCTCAGACGATGACATGTTTGTCCTATGGCAGCTACCGTAGCTTCTCACTGCGTTTCGAAATTGAGGTTGCTTGTAATTCACAATCTCACTGCTAGATGACGCTAAAGCCCACATTACACATTTAAAATAATGATACAAATCACACTGAATTTCATTCTTCTATACTTTATAACAATTCATTACTGCATGACGCGTCACTCCAAAATAAAACAAGGTTGTCTTTTGTCATTTCATAATAATCAGCTCCACCTCTCAACTTTCTTAGTAAAGTAGCTGATGTTATATTAGATATATAACAGTAATGATTTATATCAGTAATAACTTACTTAATTTAACTTTGAACTTTTTGAACAGAAGAACATGATGCCACTTTCACAACTCATACCAGCTCAGCATGACAACTTTTATAAAGCTCTTCTCATAATTACATAAAGATTTCATTACATCTACAATTGCATTTACAAGCCATTAAACTTTGACCTGATTTTATGCACAAAAGGATTTGAGTTTTAATCAGGAGGTTGAGGCTTTTTTCACCCTTCAGCTGATTTTTTGTGTATCCCAAGAGTAAATCTACTGTTCTTAACAGTTATTGAAATGGTGATATATGCATTTCTGACTGACAGTTAGCATTAAAATAAACAACCGTTCAGCCTGAAAATGAACCGAGTTCAGTCTAAATAGAGCGAGTTCATTATATTTGGAAGAAAAATTACTAAGACAAAACGTTATGTGCTAATGATATAAACATAAACCGACCATGAATGCATAAAGAAAGTGAATTTTGATTTCATCTAAAATAAAATGGTTTCAAATAATGAAGAAATGACAATTGTGTGCGTGCGTGCGTATGTGTGTGTGTTTAAATTGAGCATAGCAGCTAACTACCACAAAATTCAAACAGACATCAGTCAGTAGAGATAAAGTGTTTACAACCCGTCAGTCCATCATAACTCTTTAGTGTTTGTTTGTGCTGAAAGTGTGTGTGTGTGAATTTTTAAATGTGTGTTTGTGTGTGTAGATGGCTTCTGTACTTTCTCAAGCACATGAAAATATCACCTCAACAAACACATCAGTTGGGTGAATATCACCTCAGTGTGTGAGTTCTGTCCTCAAACAAGACGTACAAAAGCTGTAAATGAGTGACATTACAGCGACTAAACTTCTACTTAAACATCTCTCTTTTTTACACAATTAGGGGAAATGTTTTTTCGGTAACACTTTATTTTACGACCCGCAAAGTACCGCGTAATTAAACCGAATTTACAGCGTACCTATTTGTAACAACAGGGTAGGTAACCTGTAGGTATAAGGGAATAATATTTTAAGTTTGGGGTAATAAGGGGGTAAGAATATGAAGAATTATAAATTATTTATACTCTAAGTATTTTATAACAACAGGGTACCTATTGTAATATTACGTGGTATGTATGACTTAGTCAAGTCTATGGGGAAATTATGTTTTATTTATTTTTTATTGTGAATTTTTCATATTGACTACTGAATGTTGTATACAGTCAATGTCTACGAGCCACATCGGCAAATAAATATAACAGCATATCACTTTTATTTTAGTAGCCTATATTACTTGCTTTTAATAACAAAAGTCAAGCTGATTTAATGTGGTTATCTTTTTTTTAAGGTAAGTACAATAAAAATAGCAACTTATTCCCTATTTACCAGGAAACTCCTACATTTGCGGACATATTTGAAGTGGTGCTTTGCAATTTATTTACTGTAAACACAAGTATTTTAGCCAAATATAATTTATGCAATGGCAAACCAGAATGAAACAACAGCAGATATCAGCTCCCGCTAAAGCAAAAGACGACTACATGCGTAGACTACTGCGCAGGTGTAGAACGCGCGGTCGTCTGCAGGAGGTTTGCTGGAACGCGATCCTGAGGTGAAATTTATTTAAGAGGTTTTAAAAACGTTCTACACTGTGGAGTACAGCTGCGAGTGATGTTAGCAGGTTCCGCATGCTGGATAAGGTGACTGGTTTTGTTAATACATGACTCACGCATTTCAAACAATGTTTTTCAAGAAAGTTGCTAGCTAACGGTAGCAGGTTAGCTAGCACATAAGTAAGCCTAAAATTTATAAACGTAACTGGCTTAGAAAACTCTGTTTCTGTCAAGGCACAGTGAAGAAACATTTACTGAAGGCTTTCATTTATGTTTTTTTTTATATGTAATGCAGAACAGCATTTGTGAGACGACATCAACTCATCATCCGAGTGGACAAGAACACCAACAGAGGAAGCCAAGCCGCAAAAACAATGAAAAATTGTCATGACTTTTTATTTTAAATAAAAGTTATGTGATAATAAACATTAAGTGTTGGCTTAATTATAGTGTTTTAAAGATGTTTTGAAATAAGTTGTTTTAAAATAAAAATAACAATATTCTGTATGTTTATGGTATTTACCCTATAACATTTATTAACAAGAGGTGAACAAAGCACCACTTTAGTTTACAGCCCACAAATATAAGAGTTACCTGGTACATACACAGAACAATCGGGGAATAAGCCCCACTTCAATTTACAGCCCGCAAATATAAGAGTTACCTGGTACATACACAGAACAATCAGGGAATAAGCCCCACTTCAATTTACAGCCCGCAAATATAAGAGTTACCTGGTACATACACAGAACAATCAGGGAATAAGCCCCACTTCAATTTACAGCCCGCAAATATAAGAGTTACCTGGTACATACACAGAACAATCGGGGAATAAGCCCCACTTCAATTTACAGCCCGCAAATATAAGAGTTACCTGGTACATACACAGAACAAGCGGGGAATAAGCCCCACTTCAATTTACAGCCCGCAAATATAAGAGTTACCTCGTAACTCATGAATACATATACAGATCAAAGAGGTACAAGTTGCTATTATCTTTATTGTGTGTTATATTTTATTTGCCGACGTGGCTTGTAGACATCAACTGTAGGCTATACAAAACACTTCCTCAGGTAAGTAGCAAATATGAAAAAAAAACCTATTACACATAGACCATATTACCCATAGACGTAAGTCATACATACCACATAATATTACAATAGGTACCCTGTAGTTATGAAATACTTAGAGAATAATTTTCCATATATTCTTACCCCCTTATTACCCCAAACTTAAAATATTATTCCCTTATAACTACAAGTACGTACTGTAGAGGTACTCTGTTGTTACAAATAGGTACGCTGTAAATTCGGTTTAATTACGCGGTACTTTGCGGGTCGTAAAATAAAGTGTTACCGTTTTTTCTCATGTCAGATCTTAATGATGTATTAGTTTCAGAAATTAAAACAGAAATATTGCTTGGAATCTTAAAAAATGTGGAGTTCATCCTGAAATGTCAGAATTCAACACAATTTCTTATCAAATCTGAGCATGGACATGAAAACATGTAAAGTACAGGAGATCTGTGTGAAAGTCTCCATTTAATCTCAGTGGGAGAAACATTTAAGACATTAAAGCATAAATGGGAACTAAAACACACATCATGCTTAAGATTATTTTAGGTGTTTCTGTTTTTGCTGGAATAAATTTGAGCTCAGGAAACAACTTCTCATTGCACACTTGACTATTATTTATATCAGACTTCATTCTTATAAAGCCTGATGTTTTTATGAGAAATAAACTGCACATAAGAAATTTGCTATATCATACTGCACTTGATTTATACTATATAATATATGCTGGACGGTTTGACACAGAGTTTGACACAGAGATTGACTACTGTATCGGTTACACTTTATAATAAGGGTCCATGAATAATAATGAACTAAAAAAATCATGTATTTTACTTAAACCTCAACTAATGCTAAGTTAAGACATGTACTAATCATCAGCTAATAAAGAGTCGTCATTAAGTACAAAATTACATGTTTTTGTTGTTAGTTAATGTATTAATTAACAAGGAAGCCATGTTGTAGTTCATAGTTACTACATGCCTTAACTCAACATTAGTTAATATTTAAATAAGAATTAATTTAGGTATTAGTTCATTATGATTCATATACCTTTATTATAAAATGTTACCACTGTACTTAACTGCCATGAGACAGAACTTTTTCACCATTTCTGTTTCTTTATAAAGACATGTTCAGTCAGATATCACACGATGGGACACACACATCCTCTTAATATGAAACGTTTACTGTCTCTTTATGTGATTTCCTCGCCTCTTTCTCTCATACAATCGTTCTCTCCCGCTGCGGCTGACGCCCAGTCCTCTCATTCGGGGAGCTGCGCTAATAAACCTTGGAGCCTGGACTCCTCGCTGTCTCGCTCGCTCGCTCTCTCTCCTCAAATCTCTCTGATTCCTTGCCCAGTTCTTCACTGTTGTCCAAAATGACAAGCGACTCTCTCTCTCTTTCTCTCTCTTTTCCTCTCTCTTGTTTTCTCGTATTCTGCCCACTATGACAAGACTGTGCCAAAGAAACACACACACACTCGACAGCAGACACACAGCTGGATCCCAGCTGCCTACAAAGGCCAAGGTTTGGAAATCAATGAAGGCGAATGAACAAAAAAGGAAAGAGAGTTAAAATAAATTGGCACTTGACAAAAGAAAATGCGGAGAGGCAATCGTCAGAGAGAAATGAGCGAGCTGAGAGAGAGAGAAAAGCGGAAATGAGCTGTAACAACAGCGTTGCGTCTACACATCAGGTCAAAGACAGATAACAGAGATGAGACGTTAAGAGTCCAATGACATTTATTTCTTCTCCATGTAAAACTGTATCAAATATTCAATCTCAAACTTGACTCGAGTCATGACAAACTAATTTTTCACGATAATGAAAACAAGCCACGCGGCCGCCACCCTGAGACGTAGCACGTCGTAGTATAGATGGATAGGAAAGGGAAAGCTATTATTACTGCAGTAAGTAACATCTGCCGTTCTCATGCTAATTTTGAAAAGTGTGGATGTAGTTAAACTTTCGCCCGGTCAGATAAAAGCGTTCCACTGTTTTCCAGGGCCAAAGGCCGTGCCGATCTCGAGTCGTGCCGGCACAACAAAGCCAAAGACACACAATGCATCGGCCTACGGTTTACAACAAATACCGTCTATCCCTCATTCCTCTGTTTGCCAAATGCATTTTAGTTTGGTCTGTAGTTAACACACATTAGCAAAAGACAGATCCTCGTACTTCATTATTTCACATCTGTTTGATAGTTAAGGAAAAGGTCACCTAAAATGCTATTCTTTCATAACTAACTCACCCTCACACCAACCCAGATATTCCCAGACTTTCTTTCAGTTCTTTTAATATAAAAATATCTTTAACTACAGATACAGTACATGTATAAGTCCCAAAATGTTGAAGATTGGTTGTGTTTTATTTTCACACATAGCTGTTGTTTTACTTTAAAAGATTATTTATTTTCAGGTTACTTTTATGAAATGTTTAGATTTAATCAAGAAACTTTGTGTTTAGGTGCAGAACAAAAGTTTATGATGAGAGAATTTTTATTTTTGGGTGAACTAATCCTTTAATGTTGAAGAAATTTGCTGTTGACACTTAACCCATGAAATAAACCATGAACGTTCTAGAGAAGCTGTTTCTTCTCACCACAATCATCTGCTCTACATATGCACACACACAAACACAAACACGCACACACGCACACACACACACACACACACACACACACACACTTGTGAGAAAGATTGGGAATAGATAATGTTGGGCTCTGCGTCTGCAATGTTCTGTGTATTATTCTCTGAGCAGGACAGTATCTCATATACAGTGTACATGACCCTTTCATCAAAAATCCTGATAATTTGCTTCCCCATGTCATCCAAGATTTTAAGGCTTTTTTGTTATGTTTTTTACTTTTAAACCACAACTTCTTGTGTTGCACTAGCCGTGTGATGTGCCAGCGTGACCTTACGTAATCACGTGGAAAGGTCACGTATGACATATGTGAAACTACAGCTCCAGTGTTTACAAGTGTGGGGAAAGAGGAGCGTACAGACGTTGTTGAATGTGAAATGATAATAATGAATGTCTTTTTAAAATGATCCGCAAGTGTGCGTTTCACATATTTAATGCATGACCCTTCAATGTGAATACGCAATGGGTAAGGTCGTGCTTGACGCTTCACACGGCTAGTGCAAGACGAGATTGGTGGTTTAAAAGTACAACATTTTTTATTTCCTTGACAAAAATGATGATCACTTCGTTATAAGACCCTTATGTCTTTGTTAAGATCGTTTAGAGCCTTTGAAACTGTAAAAGGTCTATTAAAGGCCACTTTATGGAGAAAAATTCTGGTAGGTTTTCCACAAAAAACTTGATTTCTTCTCAACAAAAAAGAGACCTAAACAACTTTGATGACTTGGGGGTGAGAAAATTATCAGGATTTTTTAATAAAGGTGCAATAATCCTTTAAGAAGTATTTAAAAATGTTTTGTATAAAGTCAATTCCTACATTTCATTGCATTACATAAGAAAACAGCAAAGCAAGATTAGAAATTAATAAATGATGGTCATTAGATTTAAAGAAAGTGCAAGCACACTATTAAGATAAAACAAATACTGACAGTATTGTGTAGTTGTGAACCATTGGTGTGTATAGTTACTTCTGTTAAACTTCACAAAAAGGTTCTTATAAAAAGCTTAGAAAGAAATGATCCTTTAAAGATCCTTTGACTGAACGGTTCTTCTATGTGAAGCACCTTTATTATAACAAATCACACTGCCAATAGTTCAGTAAAACATAACTGAGTTAACTGAGAAAATCTGCATTTGGGCTCAGACGAATATTTTGTTATCTAACACAAAGACATTCACACATTTTTGGAGGCTATCATAAAAACAAATGAACTAAACACGCTATCATTTCACGCCTTTCAAACCGCCTGTCCATCACAAACTTATGTCTGATGTTGTGAAGGGATCTGACTTCATCACATCTGTGAATTATTTCTATAGGATAATCAATGCATCTCACTGTTTAAATGAAAATACATTCAGGAGTGTGTTTGTCTGTGTGTGTGATGGGGTGGGGTTGGGTGATAGCCTTTAGCCTGTTAGCTCTGGGGGATCACACACGGGTGTGAGGTTGACAAAGCTGACACCTTACCCTGCATCCAAATGAGGAACCTTTCTCACACACACACACACACACACACTGCCCAGAGAGCGTGCTCAAGATGTGAGAGAAAAGTCTTTAATTGGTGTATAACACTTGTAACTGTTAGAAACACAATAGATAAAATGGCTCTAAATGGCACTTTCACACGTTGTCTTTTCTAAAGCCACTAACGGACGTTTTAAATATCACAAGAACTCTTTATGCTTTAAGCATATGTAAAATTCAAAAGCAAAATATCTCTATCTATAAGAAATACGGTGTGGATATAATATAGATAAATACCATAATGAATGTGGATTAGATTGTGTGACTTTTGTGGGTCAGACAAATAAAACCAACAACAGAAGGATGTGAGACCACATGAAGATGTTCAATGACATTTCACTTGATATGAAAAAAGCAGAAATTCTGAAGAACGATAAAGGTATTCAGCTCGTGTAATCTTAACTAATAAATCTAACAAATGATGCACAACATAAAGATAAATTATTCTAATGATGAAGTATTTAGGGTAATCAATAATCAATTCTAAATGATTGAAACACGATTGACAACTGTTTTACTATCTGACATCTTGATAAAAATATATAAATAAATAAATAAAAATAAATAATTAAATCACTTTTGTGAGTTTCATGGGAATTTAATGAATATCCAAATATTAATTCTATTATGATGATTGCTTTTAAAACTGATGATTAATTTGAATGTAAGCTATTGCAAAAAAGGAAATTTGTCTGAAAATATCCCATGGTTTTCAGTATTTTCCATCTTTGTTAATGGAAAAATTTACTTACTAAACTAAACTAATAACGAACTATTTAATTGACAATAATTTCCAGAAGTGAAAGCAACATTCTGTATAAGAATAAACGCGTGGATGCTGCAGAAACAAATGCGTCTGAATGAGAAAATAATGCTGTGAATGCAAAAACCACTTCTCACTTTACCAGCACAAACACAGGCACACAGTAAAACTCAAATTCATGTCATAAAGTAAAGATATCTGACCAATCTGTCTGATCGGTTTGCTTTTGTGCATGATCTGTAGTTTGTAAAACAACGCACATCTGTGTTAGTTTCCGCTAAATAAACTCTTAATATCTGTATGTGTGAAAGAATGCGTGCAGAAATAAAGCCGGACACTTAAAAAGTGTTAATAAGAGTGACATACCCTTGTTTCTCCGCGGGTTTGCCTGTTTTCTTCGCTTTCCTCGACTTCTCTCTGCCATCTCCTCACAGAATTTGCTCGGGAATGATGCGCTCGGATAAACGAGTGAAGTGTCGCTCCGCATCGCCCGCTGCACAGCGCGTCAATGAAGCCGCGCGTCAAACCCGCGTCTCGAGCGGCGACTCTGTGATGTCATCGTAGGCAGGACCTGACGCGATAGTTTAGTCCTAATGTCATCCCGTGTCACTCCAAACTGTGAAGTGTGTTCTTCAAAAGATAATTTATGGAAAATAATTTTGAGTTAACTTTAACGCTGTTTGTCTGTGTGCATATAGAGTCAATGATTTACCTTGTTATTATACATTTAACTTATGTTGTTACATTGTAGCCTTCTGTACAGTGATATGTACTATCATCATTACATATGCACACAATTTTTAAGTAGCCTAAGCCTATAAGTAATGCTAACACTAGGTTATTAAAGGTTTAAAACCACTATATCAATTACGCAAATAATAAATAGTTGCCTACTTAAGTAGCCTACTTTTGCTAAATCACACCGCAAGCATAATTATTTTGCAAGTCAATATTTTCATTAAATTGTATACAAACACATTTTAGCAATTCCAAACCACATAAATCCTAATAACTACCACTAATATCGTATATACTCATTTATAAATGATATATTATTGTGAATGGAAGTGATCTGCAGGTGTGCATAATTATTATGCAGTTTTTCTTTTACAGGTAAAAAGGCCAAAAAAGGTTTAAATTCACACTGAAAATTCATTATTAAATTCCCACAAAAAAGACGCGATGCTTTAGAAATTGTGACCAGTGGTGTAGTGCAGGGTATACGCAGGTATGGACTATGCCCACTTCTAAATTGTAAATATTAATAAATAATATTAATTTCATAAAGATCCTAACGTTTAGAAGTCAGTGACAATACTGGCCCATTTTAGAGTGAACTAAATGCAAGACTAGTCTTACAAGTCACAGCTTATATGCCTTAGTTCGGCCGCATAAAAAAAATAGGGGCATAAATTAGGAGTATACCCACTTCTCCAGGCACCCCTGGATGTGATCATTAGACAAGAAATTCTGACTGGGGCAGCAGGGTCACAAAAACTAATCTCTGTCAAAGATTTTTTGGTTGTGCTAACATAAGTTTTGTATTTTTGATGGCATGCCTTAAATGTAGAGCTCTTTGTGAACAGTAACCTGGGAAAAAATAAAGACTAGCCTACACAAACGCTTTCATAGGTATGTGGATGAATCGCACCTGTTCCTGCGCCCCCAATCAGCTCGTGTCCTCCTGTTGATCGCTGTAGGAAGTATTGTATTGTCACCTCCTTTGTAAGAGTAATTGAACGGTAATCTGTTTAGCAACTGAAAAAGAAAAACATCAGAAAACGTCAAACACACCGTTTTAGGACCCCTACCTTGGCATTCATACGCACAACCCCCACGTTCATGCGCAGTGTCATGATAATGCGCGGGGAATACTTCCTGAGGTGCGCGAGGTAGGGCCTTGATCCCCAAGAACCCCGAAATAAATTAATTTTTCCTTTAAGAATTGCGCTAAGTTAATGGTTTAGCACCTTGTTCCTAATTTACTGACACTTTCTTGTTTATTATTGTTACAAATATTAATAATTTTGTCGTTTTAATTTTGTTTTCTTTTTTCTGAAATTATGTTATTACCAAATTTTACAAGACAAAAATGCAGAAATAAGAACAATTTGTAATTAATTAAACCTTTTATATATTTTTATATTAATTTTGTCTTACATCCTGTTTACGTCCTCATTCCGGCTCCTGACAGAAAAAAGCGCGCCAACGATGTAGAGTCTGAGGAGAAAATAAATGACCCTACCCGAAAACACTAAATTTCGCCTTATTGCGATTTGAAAGGAAAAGGTTTGTATATATTAGTTATATTTTTGATTAGCATAACCTTCGGGGAGTTTATATGTAAAACTGATATTAAACGGTAGGAATTATTTCTTTATTAGTAAGTTAGCTTTTGAATTTTGTGATGATCATATCCATATAATAATGGTAACAAGGAAGGGTTTACTATAGGCTATACTATAAGTTTCCCTTTACCATGGTTTTATACAGTTAAAAACACAGTTACTGTAGCAAAACCATGGTTACCACAAAATAACTATGGTTTTGACAACTACGGTTTTTAAAAACCATACCACGAATACAGTAGTAAACCCATAGTTTTGCTAATAGTAATCAATACACCAAAAACATGGTTAATTTTCTAAAGGATTATTTACATATGACAACTTCTTGTAAATCCTGTAAGAATAGGCCTATAGGACAAAGTGACACGTTTAAACTAAATTTTGGCACATTGTGTTTGTTGTTTCTAATGGTCATTTGTCTTCTTACAGACGTTAAATGGTTGATTCCAGGTGTATGAAGGCAAAGAAAAGAAGCAGGGATGAGAGGTCACAGCCCTTTTGTCCAGGAGAGGAAAGGAGTTGGAATGGGTCATAAACCAACACCCTGCTGTGGACCAGAGTAAAGAAGAGGTGGGTGAATAACACTTCAACTGCCCCACAACGAAAAGCCTACTTCACCTCTGCCCTTGTTACGTGATTCCAAAAGTTTTTTTAACATGAATCTTTGTCGGGTTTTTTTTGTGCAGTGTGCGATGAGGCTGAAAACTGCTCTCCCACAGTAAGTGCAGAAATCTGGGCACCAAATGGTCAGAGGCACACCAGTACACAGAGGGACGCCCTAGGGTGGGGTATCCCATGGGCTTTCCAGTGTGCAGGAGTTTGGCAGGGGTTCAGAGAAGGAGCAGGGGGTGGAGTCTGCTTAACAGCATATTAAACAGAAGTTAATTATATGCCAAGGCTTGTGACAAAGAGAAGAAAAAGCTAGGAGTTGAATGGGAAACCAAGAAAAGAAAAGTCATTATGCTGGTTTCACTTCTTTGCATGTGAAAACCTCAGCGCTTATTTTGACATTTCCATTTGTATCAGCAATCTCAGCTCAGTACATTGTGGCTTAAGTCAGGCTATAGATCTGAGCTCTGCTAAACCTCTGCACTCTCTCTTTAGAGATTCATTCAAGCACTGTATGCTACTTTCAAGCAAAATGGATCTTAATTATAGAAACAAACGGTAGATTTCCTTTTTTATTTTTACAAACATCTGAATGCATCATAGGAAACATAATGGCCTGGTTTCACAGACAAGGCTTAGCTAAATCCAGAACTAGGCCTTAGATAAATTAAGATGTTTAAGCATCTTTTATAAAAAGAGGACGGACCAATCAATGGAACTGGCATATATTTTTAAATACTGTGCTAGTTAGTTGCTTAAGTCAAAGTCCCTCCTTCATAGCAAGTCACTAGATTTGAATAAGTCATAAGTGATTCGAACATGTTGAGGAATCATTTGTGTCCATTATGCAAAGTTTAATATGAGCTTTAAAACTAAATAATTCTCATTAAAATAAAAATCCTGTTCCTGAGGGCCTTTAAAAAGAACAGAGAATGGGAGTGAAATAAAGAAGTTCAGAGGATCAGAGTCAGTTTTTTAGAAAATAACAAATGGAGGAATTGAGTCAGCAGAGTTGGCGATGGCCATGCGGAGGGCAGTTCTTCGTTGGTTAAATGCTAAAGCCGTATTAAAATCTATAAGGCTGACTCAGAGTACCAGGGACCAGGAGCCACAGCATTATGCACAGACACACACATACGCACAGGCATGTAGTCTAGGAAAATCTTTCTTTTGATCTTATAATTAGGGACAGGGAAGTATGGAGAGGATTATCTTTGTTACAGAGATTTCAGTATTAGCGAGCAAAACATTTCTCTTTGTAACTAAAGGAGGAGGGATCTAATGTGCCAGTGTAACGTAAACCCTGTGATGTGTGGCTCAGATGCAGGACACAATGACCACACAATACTCATGAGCTGTAGTGTTGGCGCCACCTAGAGGACAGTGAGGAGATTCAGCCTTAAACATTTCATTGACTTACATTCTTTACACTGCAGATTCTTGATGCTCAATTCCGATTTGTTGACTACATCCAATTTTTTTGATGACCCACTTACATCATCTTTTAAAAGTGAGTCGTATACAGATTGCATTTACACCAAACACTTGGCATACTGACCTGGAGCAGCTTAAACAACAGAGAAAGTAAATGTCATGATATGCAACACTAGACTGCTTAATTTCTTTAACAAGACATAAAATTTCAGCATTACTCCACTATGGCCACATTTACACTGCCTGTTTGAAGTGACAAAATTTTTCCCCTTATGGGGCACAGATCGGATATGACCCACGGACGTGTAAGCAGGAAAAAACGAATAAAATCCGATTTCTCAGATTGGTTTCAGGCCTCATTTGTGGGAATAAATCGAATATGAATCGGATACATGCATTTGCATCCGCAATGTAAGCAGACAGATTGGCTATTCCCTTCTCAAGATGTGTTGTGTGTCATTGAAAATGCGACACTGGCAAATGACATCAACTCAGGTGGACTCCACGATCACATGACTCTTCTTAGCAGCCCATCTTTGGGGCGACAGCTCCATTTTTTGTAGTAATGTTGAAGTTTTATGTCTTGTTACAGAAATAAATCATTTTGTCTGTGTCCATTGCATATCGCAACATTTTACATCCTCTGTGATTTAAGCTGTTCTGGGTCAATATGTCTACCTTGAATTGTTCTGCCAAGTGTTTAGTGTAAATGCAGATATTGGATACTTTTGAAAGATGATGTACGCGGGTTGTCCAAATAATCGGATACAGGCAACAAATCAGAATTCAGGCATCAAGATTTGCAGTGTAAATCCAACCTAAGCTGAGCTATCCCTCTTTATTGCGCTGTTAAGAAGAGTTGTGTTATTGTGGATTTGCCAATGTCGATTTAGTAATTACCTACTACATAGGATCTGTCCGCACTTTGCATACGCGAATACATGTATCCGATTAATTTCTGATTTATTTCCACAATTGAATGAGGCCTGAAACCGATCAGAGAAAATCGTAATCTATGCACTTTTCCTGCTTACACGTTTGTGGATCAAAGAGGCAGTGTAAATGTGACCTAAGTGGACATATTGGCTTGTGTTTTCTGTATTTCTGGTCAAACTAACGCACAGATGTGTGTAAGAGAAAAGAAATAAGCAAAACATTACGATACAGCATCAATTTTCTTCCATCACAGGCTCTGTTTATTTATAAACTGGTATAATATAGTACCTTTGTACAAAAATGTAGAAAACGGTACGCAAAAATATCACTTAGTTTCTTCGTAAATATATGAGATTATTGCTAATATCATAAAATTGTTACTAGTTTATGAACTTTTGCCAGCAAAAAAAGTTTTAAGTGAACTGTGACAGATATAAAAAACACACAGAAAGGCACAAACCACAACATGTCTTTATCCTTACAAAATAAGCAAGTGATAAAAAGGACTCCTTTACATTCGTTGTCACAGCAATATGGACGCACATGAGAATCGTATTAGTATCAGGAGTGTGTTTGCACTTTCTCAGTGCCACTTCTCTTTGGTATGCCACAGAAACTGGGATTTTTGAAGACTTGAACTCATACTGAATCCCTCTTTAACACTTACTTGATAAAAGATTCTTCAAACTGATTACACACAATGTAGACAACGTGTAGAAACAATAGAGGACATAAAACCAAAAGCTTCATACTCTACACGAGTATATAAACACAGATGGATCTAACTACTAAGCATGATTTAGTCTGTGGTTACTCAAAGGGTGCAATAGCAAGCAACTATTTTTAAGCTATGGTCAGTTTTCTTTTCTTTTTTTTTTGATAAACCTGAGAACAGACACGTTGAGCAAGTTAGTTAAAGTTGATGCTAATAATTTGCTACCTGAATAATAACACTTACGGTTTAATGGCAACAAATTTTGAAGGCAACTGTTTTGTCTCCTTGAGTACTGAAGTCTGTTATTGCTAAAACAACACAAGAACAACATAATTACATAAGTATGTTCAACAGAATCATGGTCTTGTCATTAGAGGTCTTCTCGGATCCAAAGAAATGTACCCAACCCGAATCACTTTTACCCGAACAAAGGTGCATAAATAATTTCTTTTAAAAGAAAGGCAGAGACAAACCAGAGAAAATTAGACCCAAAAGTCCGACCCAGTGGCAATTGTTTTTAATTGCTCCATTTATTTTAATTTGTTATCTGACGACGACACCGAGGTAACGGCTAAAATGTGCGTTCAAAATTGATTGACAGGTCTGGCTCAATGAAAATGAACCTACTGCCAGCCACATGATGAAGGCGTTAGAAAAGAATTTGATGAACACACACAAGATCTTCTCGGGTCCATTGGGCGAGAAATTTAATATTAATTTTAAATTACTCGACACCCGATGCTGCCAATATTATACACGACCCGTGTCCGAGGCACACATGAAACTTTTAGACTCGAAACCGCTCTGACCTCAGGTTTTCGGATCTAAGTGGACCCATGAAGACCTTAACTTGCAATACGTTGGCCAGGAGTTTGCCTGTATGTTTGCGTACCTGTGTTAAGAGGGTTTCTGGCCTATCATGTACCTTCACTATATGTAACTGCCATACTATATAGAATCTTAATATATATATACTGTATATATTTATGACTTTCCTCAGCTCAGTGCTGTTGTCAGTGCAATGCATATGCATGTTAGCTTGGGTAATGTAGCGCAGCGCAGACAAAGGAAAAACATAGAAAAAAACGTAACTCAGTGCCGTTACCATTTAATGTACCTGTCTGAATGAAGACTAGTCAAATAATCAGAAAAACAAACATGAAACATTTGAATAAATGTTAAGGCTCAAAGGCTCAAGTTTGCCTATACCTAGAAAGATTATTAACAAGACTTAAAATACTGCCAGTCCTATAATCTGTCATTATGACAGTTAGCTATGAGTAACACCCTTTCAGCTATATATATTTTTTAATACTCTGTGTTTGTGTGTATCTCCATCTGTCACAATATTTGTCTTTATCTTCGCCATGTAGTACCTGTGGCTAATCAAGCATTTAGGCCACAGGATAAAAGGCACTTGAGTCTTGTCTGTATTAATACTAATAGGAACAGTGCCAACAGCGTACCCACACATGAAACCAGCTTCCTTCACATAGTCACTACTATGCTTTACATTTCAATATTGTTATGTGATTCCCATGTGGCGTCTTTGCCAACTCAAAACTAGATATGTCTCAAAAAGATATTTTTTATCTTGCCTCCCATTTACAGTCCAATGTTTATATTTACATTTTAACAAAGATTTCAGTCTCACAGTAGTGTCTGGAATGCCCGGTCAATAATAGTTTTAGGCCCTTGTGGTAGCACCGCTAACATTATATTTTACACCAGCAGAATGATTACACCAAACACACAAAATCTATGAGATCCCATGTAGGGACATCCAACCCATAAAGAAGCATTTAGTCCACATGCTCACTTGTGTGTAGAAGGGAATTAAGAGATGGGTACGACCCAATTATAGGAAAAAAAACAGTTAAGACAGAGTGTTCAAATATTTGTTCTCTCCAGCAAGAGATGTCAACATAGAGGTCATGTCCCCGATGGCCATATTGGAGAGACCACTGGGTAGCGTAATGGACGTCTGGGGTGTGGTGAGACGAGACGATGTCTGAGAGGAGCATTGGTGGTGTCCCATGGGTTGATTGATTGGACTGTAAGATGAAGGCTCTGGGTCATCAATAATAGAAGCAAAGTCAATCTGAGCATTCTCCAAGTCCAGGTTTTCTAAGGCATTGGACATGGGTGCAGACTCCGAGTAGGCCATTGATTTCGCAGCAGGGTCTAAGCCTGTCAGGTGCTGCTGGGCCATGCATGGACCATCTTGGGGTTCCAACGTCTTCACTATGTCATGATGCATGTGGATCTGGCCCGAGTAGTACAGGGCATTGTTATTATTGAAGTTTTCCGAATGTTGCTGCTGTTGCTGAACCGGTGGTAAACGCACGGCTCTTCTGGGACTGGCGGTGGAGTGGACGGGGCTGAGTTGAGGTGGGCTGCCCAGGTACGCTCCATTTGTCTGCTGGGAGAGGCTGTTTTGGCGACTCAGAGGCTTTCGAGCCTGAGGCGGGCGTGGTACCATGTCCTGCCCATAACAGGAGCCCTGTATATTACCTGTAAGCTCTTTCATTGGCACTGAAGCGGAAATTCGATTATGAGGTGGACTCATTGTGTTCTGATTTGGGTAGCCTTGGTAACTGGTGCCGTGATAAAGGGTCTGGTTAGTTTGTTGATGCTGCGGACTGTGTTGCATCATTGCCGTTTGTCCTCCCATGTCCATGCCTTCTGGCTTCCCAGAGAGGCCATCGGATACCCTTTGTTCCTGCTGCTGTTCCCACATAAGAGCCTGCTGCGACTGCACATAGTTTCGCACCATCATCTCCTTCATTTGATGCATCGGTGTCTGCGATCTGCGGCTTTCTGCCAACGCAGAGCCTGCACAGCCAAGGCTTATACCTCCACTGCTTGGGAATGATCCAGTCTGGCACTGCTGCTGCATACCGGCTTGGGTGCCCATCTGGCCATGATGGAAGTCACAACTGGCGTTGGAGGACCTTCCGATTAGGCCCTGGCCTTGTGGCTGTGGAGGATATCCCTGCATGTTCCCTGTAAGACGTTGCTGGTGTAGAGTTTTGGTGTTCTGGCAGGAGCTGGATCCTCCAATGGAGGAATGAAACTGCTCTGGTTTTATCGTAACTCTCTGATGGCTAGGGTCAGAGGTGCGGTCATATACACCCTGTTGAGGATATTGCTGCCCCTGCATGCCTGTAGCCTGGTATTGCATGCCTGCCTGGGGGCTATGAAGCTGACCGGTCTGTCCCCAGGGCCCATCGCTCGGCTGCCCCTGGCTGGGGTAGTGTGGGCCAGAAGGGCTTAACTGACAGGTGCTCATGCTGTACTCTGCTTGCTGTAGAAGACTGTTTGCAATTTCAGTCTGACCCATTACCCCGCCGGCACAGATTCCCTCACGGTGGCCCTGGTACTGACTTTGCATCTGTGGCTGGTAGACTTGATCCATGCATCCTAGGCCTTCTTGTCCAGGAGATAGCTGACTGGCATTGTGAGGGTGGTGCTGGTGTTGCTGATAGCCCATGGCGGTGTTCCCATGAGATTCCATGGCTATGGTCTCCATCATGACATTTTCGGTTATGCTTGGCGGACGCGGCGAGTACATATGTCTGCTTGCAACGCTGTCAGACCCACACTGTTGCAAAGCATTGCGTCGACTCATGAGTGACACGTTACTCAGGCTGTTAAACCGATGCACCTTGGGCAAGCCCTGCGTGTCGCTCCCCGATCGTGCCGGATCACTGGCACGTCTTGCATTGTTACCAGGTGCCTGATGTGGGTACATCACTCCTGTGCCGTATTCAGCATTCGCACTGTGCCTCCTTGTGCCCCCTTGCTGCAGAAATGGAGGAAGAGGCTGACTGTGGCATTCTCTCAGGAATGCAACGTGTCTGCCAGGGGTGCCAGGTTGGTCCATGTTGGGTAGGGGTGTGGGAGGTGGGCCGCCAGTTGCTGCTGCGTACTTAGCCTTCAAACTATACTGTTGTGCAGGGGTGAGACTTGGTAGACCTGGCAACCCACCAACATTCTGGCAGGATCCAGGTCTTTGGCTGTTCTGAGGAGATAATTGGTCACCAGGTACATCAGTCCCCATCACAGACTGGCAGTGACCACTCTGACCGACTTGGGACACATCGCTGGATCGCCTACTTGACAGATAGGGAGAGACCATGGAGGAACGCCGGCTCACGGTATAAGCAGAGCTGAGGCTACTAGTGCCGCTTCCACGCCGATCGTTTGGTGGACATGGCATACCCATCCCAGGAACTCCTCCCAGCTCAGGGCCTGAAAGCTCCATTACACGACGGTTAGAGAGCAAGGGTGAGGGTGCACACATGCCAATCATCTCTCCTGTTGCTGAAAGAAATTGAAAATAAAGCTAGGTCAGCATGGCAATAACTCGGTTGTGAAATAGGACACGGCCAAAGTCATGGTCTTTATCTCATCAATTGTAAATCCACTGTTGTGTTATTTGCCTAATGAGTAAAGGTACATCACTTTAATACTATAGCACAAAATTCAGAAAACACAAAATTATGCAAATAATGCGGTATTACGTGTGCTTTACTTGCTAAGCTTGTTACCTGAGAGAGCTGGTAGTTTATTTCCTGAACACCGCCCAGGTGGTGTTGGTCGTCGAATCTGCTTCAGTTTGTCAATCTTCAAGTTCTCCAGCCTCTTTAAGGCCTGAACGGACATGCACATGCCCCCTGACCCAACACCACCACCGCCGGACTCGACCGAAACACTGTTCCCGTTTTCCTCTTGTGTTGTCAGGTCCTCAAGACTGCCTGCTGCATTCAGGTTCATTTCGACCCCACTATCGTTGTTGTTAGCGCTTCCTAGCGGGGAACGTTCACTACTGCAGGAAGATTGACCACCTGGACTTGGCTGAGATTTCTAGAGGAAAATGAGTTACACTGGGTCAAAAGAGAGCAAGGAGCTCTGACTAACAAGCTTTACCAAGTGGATATCCACAACAAATATGTGCAGGTCTTACCAAAGCAGATTCTGGAGCAAGTAATTTGCAGTCTTCTCTGCTTCGCTCCTCTTTTTCTATGAGCAGTTCAGGACCTGCAGGGGTTAATCCAGAGCCTGGAGGACGTGGACCAGTGTCCCCACGGTGTTTTTTAGTGATGTGAGCCTCAGGTCCATGTACCGTTTTCACATGCTTTCTTAAAGAGCTTGGGTCAGTGTATCGCTTCGTACAGCCAGGAATCTTACAGACGTATGGTTTCTAAAGGCCAGAAATAGGAGAGCATGGTTTGTATATTATTTACAGTTGGAAACCGAAATAAAATTTAGGCTTTTGTGAACTACTTGTTTTTAATATTTCTTGCTGACAGCTTAAGCCTTGTGATGAATTAATAAATAATTTAATTTACAGCAGGTTGCATTGAATGTCTGGGTAAAGTGCTACACAAACACACTAAATTGTTTAGAAATAACTGTTCAACCATATTAAACGCTTAAGATCTATTAACACTGGACGTGATCCGATAAAGTGAAGTAAATCTCTGTGCTTTCACACCAAACATGGCACAACTGTTTGCTTCAGATAATTCACTCCTATAATAGCATTTTTATAATTTTAAAATGTTTAATGTCTTCCAAAAATTTTCTTCTTTAAATATTTAAACATGCAATATATCAAATGAAAGAAAAGACTCCCTGCTTTCAAACAAACAAACAAACTAAAAACATTTAATCCTATTTTTATTTTTTTATCACCTCTTAAATATGAGAAGGTTTCTTAAAAAATACAAAATTTTGAGGAAAAAGATGATAATTTTATTTTTGTAAAGGTCTTTTGTTAAAGATCAGATTCAAAACAATCATAAAACATGCACAGAGTTTTTACTGTTTTTGGATCAGTCTATGCTTCAGTGTTAATAAGTTGTGTAAGAGCGCCACCTAGTGGATAATAGTGGAAAATGGATTGCTTTAAAAACTCGTCATTGGCAAGTTATTGACATTACGTTACGTAATGTATTTTGTTGTACATGCAAATAGGATGAACAGGAATCAAATAATGTGAAAAATCTTTACAAGATATAAATTAAGAAAAAAGTTGAAATAAAAAAGATAAATATGTAAAAATGATTAGCCGTTTAAATATATAGTATAGATTGCAGTCAGTTTTTGGCGCTTCGGCACCATCATCTCGCCTTTCTGGGTAAATGTCACTTCAAAAGCCTCTATTATGATACGACTACGTTTATGTGTGTTGTTTTTACCTCATTGGAGTGTGTTCTGTTCTGGTGTTTGGCACGGTCTGATGCGTTGGAGAAAGCCTTGTTACAGCCTTCATGTTCACACACGTACGGTTTCTCTCCAGTATGTGAGCGCAGATGAGTCTTCAGGTTCTCCAGACGAGAGTACGCTTTATTACAGCCTTCAAACTAACAAACAAACACAAACATTCAGATTGACGAAAGCATTGAGAAATGAAATATATCTGCTAGAACAGGGGTAGGCAAGTTCGGTCCTAGAGAGCCGCAGTCCTGCATATTTTAGCCTAAGCACTGATAATCTAACCTGATGTCTAAATCCTAAAGACATTGATTAGCTTCTTCAGGTGTGTTTGATTAGGGTTGGAACTAAACTCTGCAGGACTGCGGCTCTGTAGGACCGAACTTGCCTACACCCGAGCTAGAAGAACACTCACAGTGCACTTGTGAGGTTTCTCTCCAGTATGTCGACGCATATGGACGACCAGCATGTACTGTGCCTTGAACGGTCTCTGTTCTCGAGAGCAGTCCTCCCAGTGACACACAAACTCTTTCTTCTCCCCGTGTATGTGCTCATTATTAATATGCTGTTTAAAACAAGAGAACATACAGAATTATCAATCCTATTGCTCATAAAAATCTGCATTTGAATTTGCTTGAGATGAAAATCTCAGGTGTGCTCTCACTTACATGTACGAGTTGTTCCTGGGTATCAAACTCTTTACTACAGCTCTCCCAGTGGCAGTTGGTCTCATATATGGCCTCTGGTTCAGGTTTCTCCTCTTTATCGAGATCATCTCTGCCCTCTAGTAGACCCAGAAGAGGATCCTGTAGAACACAATACAATGTCTTGTAAACAGTGTAGTTAATGAGATAGGAAATAATGTTTCTGTCACTCTACTTCTTGAAACCTTTACCTTGTTGCACACTTGGAAAAAAAAGCTTTCATTCAACGCAAGATTTAAACCTATGTGCTCTTGAGCACTATATAGCTCTTTATTTCGCTGTTCAAGTCCCATTCTTTTGACAATGCAGAGAAAATGGCAACCTATGGCTGAATATATTTTATGATACAGTAGATCATCTGGGTACTTACTGTATAGACCAATTTCGTGTTTGCAAACAGAGATGACGTTTTTTGTGGGCGGAGCCAAACTGGTTGCAGAAAGTGACTGCTCCGCAGTTGAGTTGTGAAGTGTTTTAGCATTAAACCGTGATTTTTATGGATCCGGTGTTCTGTCGAAGTCTGATTCCTATATGTTTTCCTTTAGTGCAATGTTTCTTATAGCGTTTTAATCACGTTACGTTTATTTTTTTAGATAGATAAAAAGTTTAAATGGCTTGGCTACTGATATGCATGTATGTAATGTATATGTATTGTTCTTTTTTGCTAAATCAAATATTTTTACAGTCTGAATCGCTAAAGTACATGTAAAAGCAATACTATCATGTATTATATATAATAGCGTTTATTAAATATTTCATAATTTTCTTGTTTTCTATTATTTCTTCCTTAATAAATTATAATTGTAACGTGATAAAAACGCTATAAGAAACACATGGAGGGAACAGACCTCGACAGAACAACGGACATCTTCTCTACTTATTTTCTATTCTAATTATTAAAAGATTTCCAGATGATTTCCTTGCTCCATTCTGTCCGTTTAAGGGCTTATTGTAATCATAAACACCTACGTTTATCTTCAAATGATGTCTTCGACGATGGTATTCTATAAAAATGAAAGCCATCTTTTTTGGCATTCTTATTCTGACACTTAACAGCACAACCGGACATTTTCCAGTGAGTTATCTTGCTCTTTTCACTCGTGTCTAATTCATTTCCACTGTTTTTCTGCAACTGCATTGCGCGTGCAGGTTGCAGTGACGTAACTGTGACGTCTACTCTAAATTGGTCTATAGTACATCCTGTTTATTAGTGTGTTTTGTATAGGGTTGCAAAGGGGCGGAAAGTTTCTGGTAAATTTCTGAAAATTTTCCATGGGAACCTAATCAGGGGAATTTAAGAAATATTCCAAATTGGAAACCTAACGGTAATTTATGGGAATTATTGGGAAATTTATATAAACTGTATCATATACAAACATAAATAAACATTTTGTTTGGTCATAAGCAGACATGCATGCATGGTAATAGAAAATTTTAAAGGATCCTGATACTTACGTTCATCAAGCCTGGATTTATTTGATCAAAAATCCTTCAGAAATCATTCTTATATGAATGAGAATATGTAATTTATGTGAATACATGCAAAGATGTATGTGGCCTTAATGCTCCTTCAGTAAGCAACGTGCTGTGTGCATGTGACTGATGAATGTGCAAGTTAGAAATTCAACTGAAATTGCATTAAATCTTATTGTTTAAACTAAATTATGCTGCAAGGTTTTTTTTAACTACATTTAAGTTCCCTGTTATAGTAATTATGCAATTTTCTCTCAAATTAATTCCCATATTCCTGTTAATTCTTGTATATCAACGTTATGGAAAGTTTTTTCAGCCATGAATATTTCAAGAATTTTGCAACCCTAGTTTTTGCAACACCCAACTTGCACTATTAATACTACAAAATGTCGTATAGTCCAAAAGTACAATAACTGGAATGTAGTGGAAAGAACTTTTCGCTTTGTGAATTAGTTGGTCACGCATAAAGTGTTAGGGGTTCATTACCTGGGTTCCAGTTGACGATGGACTCGCCACATCTCCCTCTGAATGTTCCTCTAAATTCTTTATGTTAATGCTGTCCATCACACAACCCAGAACAGGTTCTGTTTTCATCTACAGAGAGAGAGAGAGAAAGAGTCTATTCAAGTGTCTATACTGAACAGTGTACTGAATGATGGAGTGCAATGAGAAGAGCCTCACATGTGTGTGTTTTGGGGTAACATGAAGTCTGGGGTTGTGGGGAGGCAGGCGAGGTGGAGGTCCGTGGCAAGATTGAGAAGAGTGAGCATGTGGACCGCTGTAAATGTTCCCCTGGTGTCTGGACTGGTAGTTCATTGAGCTGGAATAACCCAAAGATGGACTGCAATTGTAAAGAGGGGAAGATAATGGGATCAAGAACAAGGTTCTGTTGACACCTGGAATTATCATTATCAATAGTAGACGCCAGGGAGAGCACACTTATACATAGTATTAGATGCTGCAACAGGCATACATTTTTTTGCAAAGCCCTTAAACGCGTCTTATTTTATTGTCAAAGTGAATCATGACTGAGTGAATGGAGACATTCAACCACATTTAATCCAGGTGTAAATGCAAATCGAACTGTTTTAAACTGTACTCCTGTATGATTAGACTGTGAATCCAGATATTGTCACGGCCCTTATTTACCTCATGGTTCCCACAGAAAGATGTCCATATGAGCTGGCAGCATTTTGCCCACAGCGAGAATTAACAAACGCTACAAGTGAGTTTGGAGATGTGCGTATAACCGTCTGCAGGTCCACGCTGGCATCAGACAGAGGAGAAATCGACAGTGCACGCTTCTTACTCAACTTTAAAATGGAGCGAGGTGTAGCAAAACATGATGCTGTCAAAGAGAGAAAGAAAGAGAGAGAGAGAGAGAGAGAGAGAGAGAGAGAGAGAGAGAGAGAAGTTCTTCTGATAAATAAACTGGTTTAATTATTGTAATTGTTTTATGAGATCAAACTTAAAGCTAAGTCACCGCTAAAAGGGTTGGTAGCAGTGGCGGCCGGTAACTTCTTTTTCCAGGGCACACGATGTGAAGCTTGTTACAACATGTATGTAGCCTGCCATGTGTGTGGCTCGTCATTTCAAAATATAAGTTTGGCTTCATTTAAACTTTTGTCATGTGCATCATGCATCTTGTCAAAATATGTGTCTAATGCATACACTTCGAAAGGGGTTTATGATAAAAGTGATGCTGGCATTTGCCAGATACTCGCTTAATCTCATGTGTAATCAGAGTTTAGTGTTAAATTAGTGCCTTGCAAGTATTTTGTGAACATGAGCATCTCTTTTATCATAAATTCTTTTGATGCGTGTGCAGCAGGCATGTATTTTGACGTGAGGCATGATGCACATGGTTCACGACGCAACTAACACTTATTTTGAATTTGCACCCCTCGGAAGAGAAGTCACCGGCCGGCACTGACGAGAAGTCCATGTAACCCCTTCAGTCGTGAATTATTCATGATACAACACAGCCTCAAGCATCTTATTGCACTGCAAAAAATTAATTTCTTACTTAATTTTTTGATATTTCTACTGAAAACAAGACAAAAAGACTAAGATGCATTTTCTTGATGAGCAAAATGACCTAAGACTAGTTTGTCTAGTTTTTAGACAAAACACATAAATAATAAAGAAAATAAAGAATTTTTTTTACCACACTGGCAAATTTTTCTGCTTGTTTTAATCACAAATTTACTTTAATTTTATATATATATTGTCTAAAAACTAGACTTAATTTCTTAAGTCATTTTGTGATCAAGAAAATTCATCTTGATTTAAGAATTTTTTTATATTTGTACTGAAAACAGTAAGACATTTTTTGCAGAGTGCTTTTATAAAATGTTTAACACCTGTTTTGCATTTAATCAACATTTTTAGATGTATTGTGACCATTTGTCTATTGAATTTCAACAAAGCAAACCCGTAGGAGTGACAAAGTCTTCCAACAGCAATGTAAAAAGATGTGATTAAAAATCAGGGTTATTACATAAAATATTCACTTTTGAACTATTCCAAGATTACATGTAAAAATATATGCATTGTGTTATTAAAAAAAATAATTTTTAAATTTTTCCTCATTTCCAAGTTTTTTCCACAGCTGTATATGATATAAATATCAAAAAACAACCATACACTGGTTTAATTGATACAGTCTACAGTTTGAGATAAAAACAGATGTGATTGATAAACAGGCGGTTTGGCATCTCACCGTCTCCTGAGCTCATGTGCTCCAATCCTGTTTGACTGTGATGAGATGACATCATGTTCTGGTTACAGTAGGGGGCGCCGCTGCCACCTAAAACACACAGACATAACAATAGGGTTCATTATTCCTTAAAGGGGTCATAGCGTAAAAATCAGACTTTTCCATGTTTAAGTGCTATAATTGGGTCCCCAGTGCTTCTATCAACCTAGAAAATGTGCAAAAGATCAACACAGTAACTTAGTTTTGGTAAACCACTCTCTGCAAGCATGCGAAAAAATAGGTTGTTCAGATTTCACAGACATTTTTAACATTAAACATTAAAAAAAATTAAGAAAAAGCTGACATGTGAGTAATCATCTTTGTCATTATATTTACTGAAACTCACCCTCTGGTGGTGGCATACTGCGGTGTCCCATCATGCTGTGGGGTGGAGGTGCATGAGGCGGCCGCATATAGGGGTCCATACAGGCTCCAGGGGTCATTGAGGGATTGTACATCTCTCTGCTGTCTGGAGATTGACCACTGGGGAGCGCCACACATACAGATGACACCTCACTGTACTGAGATCTCACTGAAGGAGCCAGTCTGCACACACATAGCACATATGGAATATATATATATATATATATATATATATATATAGGGGTTTGTTCAAATCAAAATAAGAAAATAAGGAATGTGTGAAAAGCCTTGAGCAATCAAAGTGAAACTGAGATGACAGAATAAGCGTAAACTGCCTCTAAATGCAGTTTTAAAGTTTAAAACTAACTGTTCAACACAAAGCGCCATAATACTGTGAGCTGCAGCCAATGTAATACTGGTGGCTTTATTGGTAACCGACTGAACACTTGACTCTCAACGAATACTGGCTCATTTTAATTTCATTATGACACCGCTTGAGCAATACTCTGTAAATTTGCACTTAACAAACCAAAATGATGCTCTTTAATTAATTTTATTTCTTAAAGAATATCTATTTAGCTGTAGTATAGCTTGTGTTAATATTTTTCTCATAAGGAGAAATACATGTAACACCCTGCGTTCAGTGCAGCTCGTCGTTCTGGATTTAAAGAATAATTTCATTTTAATAATTTTAATAAATAAAGGCGTTAAAACCGCATAACGCAATAGTGAGTCACACAAAACTCACTTGGAGCCCAATATAGCTTTCCTTGTAACACATGCTTATGGCCATTATGAGGCGCCACATCTACCTTTAAAATACATCTGAGGAAAGACTTAAAACACCCAAGTGGGAATCCCCAACATTCTTCTTTCTCTCAGTCTCTGTCTGTTTGTGTCTGACACTCTTTCTTTCTCTCTCTCTCTGAACCATGCATCATCGCTTATCTCTTCCATCATGTTTTGTGATGTTGTCTCTGCTCATTCGCTCTAAACATCATCTGTGTGTGTGTGTGTGTGTTTGTGTGTATTCTGGAGAAGTCTAATCTCCTCATTCTAATCCAGCACGTCTCTCTCTCTCCTGAACCTCTGCCCTGAGCCCCTTTCCTCTCTCTCCCCCTCTCTCTCGCTCTCTCTCACTTATTCACATCACACTGTTGTTACCCTGTTGTTTATAATTTATCAACTTAAAGGAACTTTATTGGCATGATTGTGTCACTTACAATGTTGCCAAAGCATTATACATAAGACATACAATAATACAATAATAAAGGAACATTAAGGTTTTTCTCTTGTGCAGATTCCTTCTCTGTCTTACCTCTAACTCTCTTTCCCCCTGCTCCCAAAATGTGTTTGTGAATGTCACTACCCTGATATCTTTTGTAGGATGAGAGAAATTATCGTTGGATTTTTGGTTCATTTAAAGAAATAATTTAGGCATTATTTATTCACCCCTTTGTTGTCCCAAACGAATGATGTTTTTACAGAAACTTTTTACATAACTGCTTATATGCAGTTTGTCACGCTCTGAAATAACAAAACTTAAAATCTGTACATAAATGAAGACTAGACGCAAACTTCGGATTAAACTATAGGTGGAAAAATACAAATGTACGCCTCTTTCCCGCAGACAAACTATTGTTCAGATTTCTGAGATTTACATGCTTTTATAGTCAATTTTAAATTTAAAAGTCAAACTTTCACTTTTCTCCTTTATGAAGAGTCTTATTTCCTGCTAACATTTGTACATTTTATTTTCGTAAACATTCAAGTGTTTTACAGCAAAAAAATCCTCATCCATATCTGCATTTTATAAAAGATCTCCGTCTGTGGCAATAGTTAGTGACATTAAGTGCACTATTTAGTGTTAAAGAGAATAAACAAATGCACTGTGGGACTTAAACGCAGATCAACATTCACAATGAGAAATATCTGAAAACTGATCTGAAGCCAAGATCAGGGAGCTCCTCACTCTCAGCACTGAAGCTGAGATCATTCACCAGCATGACAGAACAGAGCATCACGCACTCATTATGATCTTATTACAAACTAAAATACACGCAAGTGGTTTCTCGATTAAAAAAACAAGGGTATGTGTGAATGCATGCACAGATTCCAGAAAATTATTGGCAGTGTGAATGAACCAAAAATCAAATGATCCCGGACAAATCCCAGATTTGTTTTCCGTAATCTCTGTGTGAAAAAGGGTTATGTCAGAGCTAAAGAAATAGGGCCAGAACTACTAAACGGGGCAAATTAAAAACGTAATTTTTCAAATCCAACAAAGCGCAAATGGGAATGTTAATATCTGTGGGTTATTTACTGAAAAGGTGCGAATTAAATAACACAGGTGCAACAGCTGATTTCCATAATGACCAACGCAATCTACTAAAAGCAACGCAAATTAGTTCAGGGTGATGAGGTGCAGGTGATCTACTAACACCTGATGTGCTTGAGTTCAGCACCACAGACATCACAGCTAACAAAGCCAAAGTACACTGAAAAGAACTGGAGGACAAAAAGAAGAATGTTTACAAGATTTTTTAAAACACCTGCTATGTGGGACTTCTCCTAGTAGTGCATTACTAGATAACTACTTTGTAGTAAAAAGTACAACTAAAAAGTAAGCTGTAGCAGAAGTAATAAGTGTTCAAATTAAACGTAAACAAACTCCTAAACTCAAGCGTAGCTGTTAAAATAAGTAGAAATAAAACCTGTTAGTTAAAGCAAGGCTATTAACAGATTTCAGAGGTTTTTTTTATTAGTACAGCTGTAATAAAATAATTTATTGGATAAAATGTATTTCTTCCACCTTTACTTTCTGAATAAAGATCTCTCTATCTCTCTCTCTCTCTCTCTCTCTCTCGCTCCGTCTGTCTGTCTGTCTTTCTCTCTCTCTCTCTCTCTCTCTCTCTCTCTCTCTCTCTCTCTCTCTCTCTCTCTCTCTCTCTCTTTCTGAGGTAACCCGAGTCTGGTGTGGTCAGTCATGCGGAGAGTTTCTGCTCTCTGACCAGTAATAAGCAGCTGTCATAGAGAAAGTGGGCGAGAGACAGAGAGAAACTTATTGAGAGAGTTAGAGAGAGAGGCTGACGCCGGCTCAACATGGGTGGCATTCAGCAGGAGGAGGGGGGAGAGGAGGAGCGAGCTGTGATTTTTACATCAGTGAGAGGAGAACTGCTAAACTTACAGCATTTACTGAATCCCAACCTTACTGTCAATGTGTCTTCATCATGACATCACTGTTAGTATGAAAAAGGCACGTTTGGAAAGGAAAAGAGTCCAGTAGTTTATGCTGAAAACAGAAAACTTCAAGTAGCAAACTTTCTTTACAGATTTATTTCTTGAGCAACATTGTGTGACAGTGTTTACACGCTTCAGGAGGTGAATCGCAGGCTAACATGTACACCAGAAACATTCTGAACATATCTGAACAGTCAAATATGACGCACATAACCATTAGGTCAGATTATCTGAAGCCTTCATAACAACATCTTGTTGCAGTAAATGCTTTGTGTTGTGTAAGTAATGTGACTCTTACCCTTTGCTGGGTTGATTGGCAGTGTTGTCGTAGTGGTACAGCCCCTGATGTGGCTGCATATCCACTAACATTGAGACCGGCACACCCACAAACCCCTGTAAGAGAACACACAACACATTTCATTACATTATTAAATGTACACATTGATTAACTTGTCATTTTGTGCACATGGGTAGCTCTTAATATTCCTTTGTTTTCCCAGAAATCTTCACAGATTACACTCTTTATTGAGTTTCTTTAAAGTGTTTACCAAGAGCATGAATATAATTTTAAGTGCACATGGGTGTAGGTGTATATCCAGTAACGTGTGCTAATGAGTTTCAGGCGCTAAATTCAGATCTATTATGAAGTCACAGCTGCCTGGCCCAATAAATACCAGGAGGGAGGTCTCATACACACACACACACACACACACACACACACACACACACACACACACACACACACACACGCACACACACACACACTGAAGCACATATGGACACACACCTGTCAGAAGAACCCACAGGAGAAAGATGGGACGCAGAACTTACATGTAAAGTTACTTATCAAATATTGAAACACGCATACATCCATTTCACATTATATGCTAAAACCGAATAGTTTTTTTAAGAGCACCTATTACATTGCTAAAAACAACGTTGTTTTGTGTATTTGCTGTAATACACTGTGTTCAGATGATTTATGGCTAAAAACACATTATTTTCCACATACCGTACATTATTGTTTCTCGCTTATGGCCTGCCTTCTTGTAACGGCGTTAATTTTGTACAAAGCTCATCGCTCTGAAAAGCACAGTGTCCTCTGATTGACCAGCTAACCAGAACGTTGTGATGAGCCGTATTTGGAAGATTATCTAAATGCAATGCTGACAGGAGTTAATATCGTCTTTACTACCTTATCAATATGAGCCAAATCTGATACAGAAAATGCATTTGACCAAACTGATCGATCAACTTTACCAGCACGGCTTGAGCAGAACGTAACCGATTGGAAAAGTAAGGATACTAAAACATAAAACCATTTTTGATCGTAGAAATGACAAACAAGAGCTACTCTGCACTGCATAAAACTTGTGTTTGAGTCATGGTTTAGTCAGTAGTAAAGTCTTTAAATATAAAAACATACACAACTTACAGGCTGTGAATTTAGAAGTGGGCGGAGTTATGATAATGAATGTCGTTTCCACTTCAACAGGGCCAGGAAGGAAACTATTGCCTACAATAGGTGTGTTGGTTTTAGTCCAAGAAAAGAGATTTAATTTGGAGATGATAACTTGAGTCATCGTTTACTTTGGAAATTTGTACCTTTTGCATATCGTTTACATGAACTAACACACCAAAGGAAATGTAAAATCGTGAATCGGGTAATAGGGGCTCTTTAAGGCTCAGAGGTGTTTATAACAACACCTTACATGATATATTAAAGCATCAGTTCACTAGCCTGGAAAAACCCAGACAACTTCCGGCAAATTTAGATTTAGCTCTGCAAGTAGTCTGGCAAAGAGGCCATTCAAGCCCATTTCTAATGCCAAGAAATCACGGCACCAATCAGAAACATTGGGGCGGGCTTTACACGATGACGACAGCGCAGTAGTTACGGTAAAGCAGATTTTGTACATTACACAGATGGATGCTGCTGTGAAACATAACTCGTTCAAATCAGCTATCGAGTAAGCAATTTACTTTTCCTTTTCGTTAAAAACCGAGCAAAGAACAACACTCGAAGCTTTCATATCTAAAAAAGATGTTATCGCTGTCTTACCGACTGGATTCGGCAAAAGTCTAATATACCAGCTTGCAACTTTGGTGGCTAAACAAATGGGTCTTAGCAAGAGCGGCGAGCGCTCTGGTAGTGGTGCATACGTTATCCCCTTCATCGCTCTGATTGGTTTTGAGTCTATCCAATTGCACCCAGAGGCATTTGAGCAAGGTCCATTGGTGATGCCCCTTTGGAATTGATTTGTCTATGAAGCTTTGCCAGACCATAACTCAGTTACTACTGAGAATGGTCTGGTTTTGACCAGGCTATCCGTTCACCCCAGAATGAAAATTTTGTCATTCCATACCCGTAGGATCTTCGTTCATCTTCGTAACACAAATGAAGATTTTTGATGAATATAGACAGCAATGCAACTCACAACTTTTAAGTCCCAAAAAAGCTTCAAAGACATCATTAAAACAGTCCATGTGACTACAACAGTTTAATCTTTGAGAATACTTTTGGTGCTCAAAAAGTCACTAAACGCGTGCATGCGTTTAAAAAAACGGCACTCTGCATTAGCCATAGACATATTTATATACATAGATGCCCCATCAACAGCTTGCATCTATGGAGTGATCAAATAAAGTCACATTTTAATAATGTCTTTAAAGTTGTGAGTTGCATTGTTGAGGGGGATCATAAAGCTCTCAGATTTCATTAAAAAAATCTTCATTGGTGTTCTTAAGATGAACAAAAGTCTTGCGGGTGTAACGACAAAAGGGTAAGGTATTAATTACAAAAAAAAATCCATTCTTGGGTGAACAAACCCCTTAAGTTTTCAAATCACCCATTTACAAAATATTTTTTTGGCAAACCACCAAAATTCCCTTTAAAACAAACATGTGTAAAGCGCATGAGAGAGTTTTGTTCTCATTTTCTGGTACTGTTAAGTCATACAGACTCTTATACAGAAAGTCAAATTCAATTTGTATTTGCATTCTGATTAAAAGAAAGATTTCTGTCTGTCTGTGTGTGATGGTGTGATGTTTAAAGTCTTTAAAGACAGACGGCTCATAAACAGGGCAAAACGCTCTCTAACACCCTCATCTGCAACAACTTTCTCTCTTTTCCCTCCCTCTTGGCTCAGTGCTTTTCTCGCTCCGTCTCTTTTCCCAACCCCCATTCCTTTAGCCGATCCCTCCCTTCCAGCCGCTCGAGGTGGGTGTTCTGGCTGTTATGACTTGGAGCGGATAATGGCAGCCCTAATGTAGCCAGCCGCTCCTGATGTGGCCCAAAAGAGAGAAGAGAATGGGCCGGGCTTGGGCTCGAGCCAAACGCCACACTTTTTTTCTTTCCGTCTCTCCCCACTGCTGCAGTGCTGTTGGGTTTTTTCAAAAGTAAACTTTGTTTTCCAATTTTGGCATTGTTTTTATAACCCGACTCATCCCCCAAACCACCCTAACAGAATTCCTCAGACTCGATCATACCCAACTCCAAACGTGATGACGACTCGTTTTATTGGCTAACCATAAGTCGGATAACTCGATCTTAACCTAACAGCTCAGCGGTACGTACACGAGTGCATTCAGCAGGTCAAACTTCTCTGTCAGCAGTCAGATTTCTGCTGCTTTGAGAGTCTGAATCTTCTGAGGTTCTGTTGACAGAGGCTACACTGTACATTTAGCATCATACACCTGTTACCTAAACACAGAGACGTCCTGGTTAAGAATATAAAGCTAGAAGTCTACAGATATAAAGTTCAGAGTTTAGTAGCTGCTGTTGTGATGGTAACTACAAACTGTTTTATGGAAACATCACTGGAAAAGGGCGTCTTCTTTTTCCCTACATCTGTTCCCAGTTTCTCTTTCCTTACCCTTACCTTTACCTCTCTCTCTCTCTCTCTCTCTCTCTCTCTCTCTCTCTCCAGAATGACCGCCCATCCTGTGCCGTCCATACCTGTGGTTTCTTGTAATCCCCTCCACCCCAAAACCTCACACCTCCATCGGCTCTCACTCAACTCATTCCCATTTCTAAAACCTGTGTCCATAATTTATACACTATATTACACATCCACAGACACACTTTCTCTCTCTCTCTCTCTCTCTCTTCTCTCTTTCTCTCTCTCTCTGGTAAAAAACATTTACTGTATCAGATATTAATGTGCAAATCATCAGACTTCTCTTTGAACTTTATACTGTATGAGGATTATAGCATGATGAGGAAACTGCTCCACCAAAACACTCACAGCTGGGACACAGCTGCCACACACACACACACACACACACACACACACACACACACACACACACACACACATGCAGACTCTTCCTCTATGACCACAGTCTCACATCATCCACATTGACTCAGAATAGCCTCGCTGAAGCCTCATAATAACCTCTGGACTTACTGTGACCACAAGGATTATGTGTAAAATAGACAAAATAACCAGAATAATCACGGGTGGCCCAGTAGACGTCTGTGTGTGTGCTGAGATTTTTAAATCCTTGAACCAAAGTTAGGTTTGAATAAAACATATAAAAGTACATCAATTATTATGGTCACACTTCCAATTCTAACTAGTAACTAACTATTAACTACTTTTGCCTCCTAATATACTAATTACTGTTTATTAATACTTAGTAAAGTAGTTGTTTAAGAATTGGTAGGATTAAGGGTGTAGAAGAAGGTTTTGAAGAATCAGGTATTAATATGAGCTCTTTAAGTATCAATAAACAGACAATATCTCAGTAATATTAATGCTAATAAGTAAACAGTTAATAGTGAGAATTTTAAACTACACTAAAGTGTTACCATTATTCGTATTAACTCATCATTGTATTTAAAGTGAGAAGGATTCATAAAAAACATTAATTTTAACCTTAGACTTTAAATGTTGGTATTAAATCCACTATTGTATTATATATCATTGATCTACAGTCCATACACAGGATTTAAGTCAATTACATTAGAACTTACTGTCATTAAATGACTGAGGAAACCACAACCTTTAGATTTTCAAACTAGTCTGATAGTGAGACTGCACGTGGAGCATCCTAACACACACTCACACACAGATACACAAACACACGCATGAATGCACATACACACAGGCAGGCTGTGATCATGTTTCTGTCTGTTGTAAAAGTGAATGAAGTTTAAATCCACATTTTTAAAGCTACAGTGAGTCATTTTCACTGTTTAACATGACAGCAGGATTGGATTTTCTCATCAGTGTAGATGAAACCCACACCTAAAATGTGCACGGCATGTGTGGAAAAAATCGGGGAATTTCAAACTAGTCCAGATATACATACAGTTATCCCAAAAGTATTTCAAACTTACTGTAGGTCACTTATAAATGTCATTGTCTTACTTATATTTATATAGAAAGAAAATAGAAATATACTAATTCTTAAAAAAGTTATTACAAATAAAGTATATGATTAAACATTTAGACATTTAGTAAAATAAAATGTAAAGATTTTAAATGATAACACAATGGTTATAACATCAAACATTGAGACTTGAATTATCGTGACACTTTATAGTAATGGACCGATTGCCGTGCTTGATATATTGGCCAATTTTTATTCATTTTAATTATCGGCATCAGTGGATAAATCCATTTAATTATCTTTCTTTTCTTTAAATTTGTTGCTCCAAACAAAATACAAACAGATCAATCAATCTTTTTTACATGATGTTACTCCAGCATGCAGTAAAGTGTCATTCAAACAGTATCATGTCAGATCTGCAGTACACATGTCTTGTAAATATTTTTCAATAAAGGATTTCAAAAATCCTGGAATGTTTTCCTCCAAAAACTTATTTTCTTCTCGACTGGACAAAAAAAACATAAATATCTTGGAAGACATGGGGGGGGGTAAATTGTCAGTATTTTTTATGAAAGTGGAGTAAGAAACCCATATCAAACGTCCCCTATCTTTGTATTTAAAATAAGTGTCCGATGTGTACAGTTAATGTGCTAAACTTCACTTATGTTTACACATAAAATTCACACAGACAACAACAATCCACTATCAAGAAATGATGTACTTTTAGTCAAGTAAATTTGTGAGTCTTAAGCGTGACACGCATTTCTGTTTACGTGTCACTGTCATGTATTTGTTACTTAACTGTTTTCTTACCATTGTCCAAAACAGTTGAGTAACAAAATATGTGACAGTGACATGTAAACAGAAATGCGTGACATGTTCACGCAAAAAGGCGGAAAACCGTGTCAGTGTCACGCTTAAGACTCACAAATTTATGTGACTATAGGTACATAATTTCGTGATACTGGGTAGACACCAGCTGAGTCGTTATCAGAATGTTATCTAACGCAAAGACATTTAGACTAGTTAAAGAGTTGAAATACACTAGTCAACATTTGAAGTGGATCAAAAAAGTTATCCTGAGACAAGAACTGGTATTGTTTAAAATAAAAGACAACTTTTATGAAAGGTTTTGCACGACTTTAAATGTATTTTTATTGTTCACTTCAGATCCATGCGTTCAGCTCAGCACACAGTGTGTGGCCCATCTGGATCAGAACTAACTCATGTCTGTGACTTTATCCCACTGCAATCAATGTTTATATGCACGTCTAAATCATTACTATGGATGTCGGCGTTGTGGACCTGCGTAGTGTTAATGTGTAATGGTGCTGCTGAAACTCTGAGCCGGGCCAACCAATCAGAGCTTGTGAATCTGCCCGAGTTATTCTTTATCTCCATCTTTCTTTTTTGATTTGTTGATGTTTTGACACAACACATTCACACAGATTCCTTTAGGTAAACGGACGATGGTCAACAATCATTTATTCAGCACACTTCACCTCCTGCCTTCAGTTTGTGAAAAAGCTTTTTGTTTCCTTACTATACGAATCCCAGGAGCTCTAAATGCACCCTCTCCACCATCACACGACACGAGAGAGAGAGAGAAACATCCACAACAGCTCTGTCATCAAGGGCCATTTACATCACTGAAACACTAACAAATGAAGCCGTCATCTCACTGAGAGAAAGAGAGAGAGATGAGATCTAAATGAGTTTAAGTTGCTCTCAGGTTTAGAGATCAGTACCGCGGTATTTCTGTGTGTGTGTGTGTGGCCTGTATGTGAGCCAAAAAGAGCTCAGAATCACTCGACGTCAAGCGATTCACTGATCATATTACAAATACACACACACAGACAGACTGCCAGAGAAACCTCAACAACCGTTGCTTGATAACAGCTTAACAACTCCTTCAGAAAGCAGATTTAAACCAAGTAAAGCCGCTACGCCAATAAAACAAACATCATTACTGGACAGCAACAGAGATTTGCAACATTTTTAAATACAGCTGGGTTTCCATCACACTGATTTAATGCACATTTTAAAGTAGGGATGCACCGATACCAATACTGGTATCGGGTATCAGCCTCGATACCACATTTTCTAAAGTACTCGTACTCGTAAAAAGTCCCCCGATACCAGGGATCGATATGTCTATGTTTGAGTGGCGTGTAAGGGGTTAATTCCCTTTTGTGTTGTCCAAAGAGGCAGAGTTTACAACAAACTGGAAAACTAGTCCCTTGTTTTTTTGTTAAATTATATGACTAAAGCTGTTACCTGTAAATTTAAATCATGTTTTTTATTAAGTACTCGGTATCAGCAAGTACTGAAATGCAAGTACTCGTACTCGTACTCATATTCCAATAAAGTGGTATCGGTGCATCCCTAGAAGTATCACATAAGAAACGAGTATCACATAATGGAAACGGCAAATTTCGAAATAAAAATCTATTAATTTTTTAAAAAGTTTTTACTTTCACTTAAGATGGTTTTTGACTTATGCAATTAAGAGTAAATGCAAATAATGGGAGATGGAAACGTATTTGCTGAATAAATTCTGATGTAGCGAACATTAAACCCACGTGACTGAATGTCTTGCTGTTTCCGCTGTCGTTGTCTTTATCATATATGGGCTTGATGTCATCTTAATGCCCTTGCTGTTAGTGCCTGCATCAAAAACTCTGCATTCCTTCTTCTCTCCACAGCATTCAGTTTGATAATAACAAGCTGCACTGCTAGTTAATTTATAACTTGCCCAATCATAACTAAATGCAGTTCTGTCTTTATTTTCTAAGCATGTCTTGTTTTATTTACTGTTGGTTACTACAGTAGGTTACCAATTCCACAGTTATTCGCACAAATAAGTTGATGGAAACATACCTAAATCACATTTGTTTGTTTTGCTTATTTTGCTCCCAGCTTTATGAAACTCACTTAATGACACTATTACTGTTACTGTATTTAACACATTTTCTAGCTTTATTTTTTATTTCATCATGCTTTTGAATCTTCAAAGCAGAAAGACAGAAAGCAATGGAGAGAAATCCAGAGTGAAGAAAACTTCCAGCACACAAGATGGAAAATATCTAGGATCAGGAAGTTGGTTTCAGCTTGTGCGTGTTTGAGAGACTGTGTGTGGCATTCAGACGCCCTCGAGGAGCTCCTTACGAATCAAAGACAGAAGGATGAGAGATTGTGTTGTGTTTAATCTAGAGAAGCATCATTACAGTCTTGATGGCTAAAGCGTAAGATGGCCAGAGGGAACACAGAGGGTTCACTCAGTCATGGATGAGGATAAATCAGGACTACATTTCTACATTTTCTGTAGGAAGTTTGAGTACTGGTTACCAATGCAAATCATCACCAGAGTGGCAGGTCTGAAGTGTTTCGAGTGCTGCTTCTGGTTGCTGGGGAGATTCTAGGTTGTTGCTAAACCTCCAAAACGACCCCCAAATCCCTGTAATATTCTGCTATGTGGCTTGCGTTTCTCATTTGCTATACGATATATCCCACCAAATGTAACATAAAAACTAGAGATGCACCGATTGCAATTTTCTGTAGGTGTGACCTGCCGATACCGATTTTCTTCCTAAACATTTTTTTCTATTAAACATTAAATTACAGGATCTTCTTTCATTTGAAAAGATCTCAAAATAAAGTGCTCACAGACTCAGTCAGGCTCACTGACATTATGTTAGATGTCCAAATATCGTTTAGACAGCTGTGGTTAAAAGCACAGTTTGTATTTAGTATGACGTGTAGACTTATGCTGCATACACACCAAACGTGAAGCATCACGTTCCACGGTCTAGATTACTTGTGGGATTTAAATTTGTGTCATGTGAATTTTTCGTGTGAACTGAAGATGTGTTTGAGGCAAATAGCACGTATGTCAAAAAGACGTAGAAGGAAACTTGCAAATGAATGAAATATATTGAAATAAAACAACAGAGAACTAAAACACGACAACAAAAAGAGTCACTGGATGCAATGTACATTATTTACAGCAATATTCTGACATTAAATCCATCAATTATATTGTTGAGCCAACATCACCCAAACAACGGATGTGCGACAAAGTTACTATAGAATCAATATAGGCACGGGCGGTGCAAAAAACAACTTTTAGTTATAAGAATATTTTAGTTATAAATATTTTTGTTATGTTTTCAGTATAAATATCTAAAAATGCATTAGATGCATTGTCTCAATGAGCAAAATGACCTAAGAAAATAAGTCTACTTTTTAGACAAAAAATTTAAGTGAATTTGTGCTTAAAACAAGCAAAAAATCAGGCATTATTCATAATTCAAGAAAAATTTGCTTACCCCATTGCTTGTTTTAAGCACAAATTCACTTAAATGTGATAGACTAATTTTCTTAGTATTTTTGTCTTATTTTGGGTACAAATATCTAAAAATTCTTAAATCAAGATGCATGTTCTTGATTAGCAAAATTAACTAAGTAAAAAAGTCATTTTTTGCAGTGCAGTCTTGCAAAATGGATCATGTTTCCAGTACAAAATGAAATGAATGGAGCTGTTGATTAATGGGTTGGGAGCTGCTTCCACTGCAAGTGTGCGTTTGGCATCTTAGGCTGTGACGTTATTGCTTTAGGACCGTCTTGGAATCGGAATGTCATGAGACTGACCGGCCGGTCAATCATGCGTAAAATCGGCCTATTCCGGTCTCTGACCAGATCTAATAAAAACATGTGTGATCAGTAAATCTCTTCTAAACAACTTGAGTAAATCTTGACTATTTAATATGACTATTAAAAGTAAAACTTTTCTGATGAATATGATCAAAATCAAAAATTAAAATCACAGAGGTGTGTAATTCTGCAGATTAATTACACAGACGATGGCACATGCACCGGATCTTCTCAATAAACATCAGAATTAAAGAGGGGTCAGGGCACAAAAACAGATCACTGGCACCTGATCCGAATCTCTCTGAATTTCCTCATTCATTATAACACAAAGCGTGAGCCTCCATCTCTCCAGCATACCCTCATGTTCTCTCTTTGTCAAAGTCTCTGGATCTCACTGAAACACAGACTCAAGAACGGTGGAGTGGTGAGGAGGTTAAACTCTCTCCTACCTGAGGAGGGCCAAACATTTATAGTTAAGAGCAGAGAGAGAGGCGGGCGAGAGAGAGAAACCTCTCGTGTCTGTGAGAGTCGGTCGGCTGTAGGGCTCTTGGGAAGTTTGTCTTGTAATTGAGTAAATTGTTGACCTCCTGTTCAAACTGCCCAAGACACTCGGGAGGGAAAAGCCCTCCGAATAATAAATGCCCCCCTCTCTCTCTCTCTCTTCATCCCAGTATCCCGGGCTCGGGTCGCCCCTCCTCTCCTCTGCGATTGTGCCGCCAGTCAAAGGCTGTGATTTAGGGCTAGCCGAACAACCTTTTCACTTTCTCTCTCCTGCTCGTGCATTCTCTCTTTTTCATGACATCTTTTGTTTGCAGCGTGAGATGAATTCTAATCATCGACCCCTCCTGCCCCGGCTTACTGCCCTCCCCCAGTCACCATCGCTTCACTTTTTATCTTACACTGTATCTCTCATCATCTGTCTGTTTATTCATATTGCTTTGTCGTGCATATGCATGCAGAAGAAAGTCAGACAGTAGGTATTCCTCTGTTTCTGTCAACTATAGGTTAGGGGTTGTGTACATTTGCGTTTTAAAAAGGCATTTTAAAATGAAAACGATCCTCGTCTACACTGGCATTTCAGAAACGATTTTCGTCCACACTTTACACAACCATAATCACATAAAACATTACCATTCACACACACTGGCATGCACAAAATAGGTTAATGTTAATGTTATTATTAACCAAACAAAAAGTAATTGCAAAGTGCGCGATTGGCTAAAGTATTAAAAATTAATATGACATTGTTTTTTAATTAATATAAAGGCTGTTTTTTGTGATATATATAATATAATTGGCACATCATTATAACAACAACAACAATGCAAACGATAATACTGCATGTTTTAGCATTTTCTCAAGACTGCAGAAGCATATTGCAGTGGTTTGTTTTTGTTAAGCATCAATGAGATGCACAGTGTTCTTTTTAATGTTCTTATTTATTTATATTCACAAAGCTTATCAACAAAACATCGATTAAAATTAAAAAACAAATTACATGAAATGAAATTCGTGATGAGAATCAAACAAAACTTATTATGTGGTTGAAAATGACTCAATTTCTACTATAAATGACGTTTAAAGTTTCGTCTGGTTTTTGTCATAAGCTAATTAAATTGAAACAAAACATAAACAACATTACAAAAATATTCAGAAAATAAACAAATATAAAACAGACATTTTCTCCATTAGAATCCATCTTAAAAACCATCTGATAGAGCATTAATAATAGTTGGTTGCATTATGTTTACTATTTTGGACAAAACCACTGTTGCAAACCTTAATTTCACTTTGAAAATGATGCACTGTTACATTAAAGTCAGCTGTTTGTTTACATAAGACTTCATCTACGTTCGTCAAACTTAAACAGGTTCTGCAGCATATACGAACGAGGGTTAAAAACATTGGAGTAATCTGGATGAAAGGTGTAAACGTAACAAATGTAATGCGTTTTAAAATGTAAACACATTAACATAAAGCTGGCTAACATAAAGGCAATGTTAACATGATGTTGTATTAAACATTGATAAATTAATGAAAGATGGTGCTTGGGTCTGTGTGAACATTTATGTTATTCTAGCTATGGGTTTGTGTCCATTTCAATGATCATTTCTGTGCGCAGCCATTTTTTTTCACAAAGTTTTGAGTTTAGCTGAAGTTTATCTGGGTTTGAGCTGCTTTATTTAAAACATTGAGCTTCATGACAGCTCGGCGGAGAAGAAAAAGATGCTTACAATAATCTTCTGCTTGTGTTTGCGCTGGGGCTTTAGATTTCTGTCCCATTGTGAGGTCTCTTTCAGAGATCAGGGCTGTAAATAAATCTCACATTCAATCTCATTCCAATGCGGATGGCAGCATTTGTATGTAAACATGAGATTTTACTCTTTGTCAGATATATTGTGATATTTTTCCGAATATACTACCAATTCTGCATGCAGGGGATCTCAAATAGGCCAAATCATCTTATTAATTCTGTATTTCTCTGTTGTTAAACAGGAGTGTCTTAAAAAGTTTACCTATCTAACCACACATCAAGAATACATTTTTATGTGACAAAACTGCTATGGAATCAGTCATAATATTCAGGTCAAGACCAGAAGCATTTCAAGCAGATATAAATAACATCTGACCCAAGGTCAGTTTTGAAGAGATTGGAGAGTCATCTCCTAATGGCTATGGTGTTTCTTTAATTCTCTCCTGAAGTGTTTGTTGGGAAATCCTGAGTAAATCAAGTGTTTGCTCACGCTTTGTCAGCTGCACATTTTATGGACTTCCACTGTTGACAATCGCTTCACTTCTGTTGGCTGTGCACAAGCAGGATAACACTGTGTAAATATGCTCGCGTACACTCGCTACACAACCTCTCTAACACACACACGCACGTGTCAATGTCCCAAATGACTGCAATACGACAGCGAACGTTAAGTGACTATGAACACATTTGACTCATGGCTAATGTTGTTGTTACAGTATTTACTAATGAAGACAAAACGATTTTAAAGAGAGTGCACAAAATACACAAATGAGTAATGACAGTAAAGTGTTTCGTAGGCAATGCATGGCCTGAGGTGCACCTCTCCAAAAATGTGACAACGTGTCCGTTAAGTTAACCCCTCTCATCAGGTAAAAAATCTCTGCGTCACATTTCCTCATACGCATTTCCACTTGCAACGGTAAAAACAAAGATGGTCCAAGTTGAGGAATGATATACACCATGACATGCCCGGTGTGGACATTCCATACTAGCGATCTGCATGTGCAGGTGCACGTCAACGGGAACAACGACGCATAGCCTACAGTGTTAAGTCTACGGCGTAGGTCTTACGTAGAAGTATAATGGATCCTTAACAGCTTTGTACACAAAACTTATTCTTGGCCCCTTAGGCAAAATGTTAAATGCTCAGCCAATAAACTTACCTACTTGGCCATACTTTAGCACATCCATTGAAATCCCTGACAAGACTATATAAGCAAAACAATTTCTGTCTTTCGAAATATTTCATGTTTTAAATATAAATTACGTTGAGTTTCCATACATTTGAGCGGTGGATTTGACTTTAAGTCCCAGGGAAACTTCACTTTTTAGCTTACGCAAGGGTCAGCATATGTTGCGTACGACACAAATTTCGTCATCAAAATAGTATGCGCATACTATAGGGGCACCGGCAGATTTTTGTAACCACATGTACAGGAGTATGTAGTATACAAGCCAGGAGAGGTATTGCAATTTTGTCACAATGCACATGTGTGAAATGCCCAAATAAAGTATACTTTGCAAGGCGTACATTCACTTTTCACAGTTAAAAAACAAGAAAGTATACTTGGGCCTTTAGGTAGTAGCCTACACTGCAAAAAATGATTTTCAAGAAAAAATGTCTTAGTATTTTTGTCTTGTTTTCAGTAAAAATATCTAAAAATTCTTAAATTAAGATGCTTTTTCTTGAAGAGCAAAATGACCCAAGAAAATAAGTCTAGTTTTTAGACCAAAAATATCAAATTTAAGTGATTTTGTGCATAAAAATCTGCCAATGGGGTAAGCAAAAAAATCTTGAAAATTTTAAATAAATTCAAGAAAAATTAGCTCACCCCATTGGCAGATTTTTTTGCTTGTTTTATGCACAAACTCCCTTAAATTTGATATTGTTGGTCTATAAACTTGAGTGACTTATTTTCTTGGGTCGCTTTGTTCATCAAGAAAAAGCATCTTAATCAAAGAATTTTTAGATATTTTTACTGAAAACAAGACAAAAATACTAAGAAAATATTTTCTTGAAAATCATTTTTTGCAGTGTACTATATATAGGTGTAGCTGGAGTGAAGGCGGTCCAGGTAAGCATGCGCCTGATGGGTGTTGTGATGGGCGGGTTCAGAGCGGCGGGTCATTAGTAGGTCTTTGACCCCGACCGCAGGTCTGAGCCCAACCACATTCAGATTAATGCAGGAGATCATGCGTCTCAGCAGGACCTTCAGCACGCTAACAATAGACCTCCTCCAGAGACAAACACTTAATACCAGTGTTCCCATTTCACACGTCATTTGAAAGCCTTATCCACCCCCCAATCATCCTCTGTCTATCCTCAAGCCTGTCTATCTCTCTGTCTGTCTGCAGAACCTTGCCTTTGTGTATTGGGTACCAAACAGACGTAACACAGCCACTGTAACAGCTTCCTCCTCACACCAGGAGTGTGCATGTGTGTGTATGGTCAGTGTTAAATGAGTCATTAGCATGTGAAGGTAAAACAGAAGGCCTTGTTAATGTGACCGTGTGCGAACATTCACATACACTCTTACACAGCTTTCTGTGATTTTTCAACTCTTTCTTTAACTAGACAACTGCTATCTGAGAGAAAAAAAAAACTCAAAGACAAGATGATGTTGAAATATAGCCACATTTCTGTTCAACCTCATTTCAGCAGGAAAACAGAAAATACAGGTCAAACCCGTGAGCTCAGCAGTCACTGTGATGGTCCAGATGTGATGGTCTGAGCCCTCATTCACACAGCAGTTTGGTTCCAGAAAATTTCCGTAATATTGTCAGAGAGGCTTCTATGTGAACACAAACACGTTGTGGAAATGTTTTGGGATTGCTCCGGTAAAGAGGACCTACAGTAGTAACATTGCCGTAACATTCACTGAAAGCATTCTGTGTGAACAGAAATCTGAAATCTGATTGGTTGATTGAAATGTTGTCCAAGGTTCAACATAATGTTGCCCTGAGGACATCAACCACTGAGCAAAAAATTTGGTGACTATCCCACGGAAATTCGTGAGATCAGGTTGGTCACGTGTCTTTACAGGATCTTTACGGCATGTGTGTGAATGCATAAACAGATTCCATAAAATCATTGGCAGTGTGAATGAACCAAATATCAAACAATCCCAGACAAATCCTGAACGCCTTTTCCGTGTATTTTCTGTGTGAAAAGGGCTCTTGCGCCCTGAACGGTGACACATGCAGAATCAACTCAAAAGATGTGCAGGAACTATCAACTCAAAACTGACCTTTAGTACACTGAAGAAAACAAGATTGAACCTGTAAAGAGTAAATGAAATGTTCATGTTTCATTACACATGAAACCTTCTTAACAGCATCTTTGCAATAATAATTTTACCAAAAAAAATTTACACCTTATTTGTGTTAAAGCACTTTTTAAGGCAAGAATTGTTCTTTACAGTAAACTTTCCTTTGTTGTGCATTTGAAATAATGAATGTGTTTTTAAAGAGACCTGCTGTCTTCTCATTTGTGTCTTCACAAGATCATGACAGCAGTTCATGTAAAACAACGTATATTACACAGACATTCATCATTATTTCTATCACATGAGCCTCATGTATGACGTGTTTGATGTTTACTGTAATTTAAACCATTTAATAACAAAAATAATAATCCACATTATGCCATAAATGCAAAAACTAAACAAAAGATTTCAAGCATAGAAGACGACAGCAGAAGATATTTAACTCTGAACCCTAAAGCTAAACAGGACATTAGCATTTAAACAGGCAGCCCGGTGGCTTGTCTAAGCCTGTCTTAGATCGCTCACACAGACACTGACTGACTCGCTGGTTGGTTGGTTGCTAGACAATGTGGTTGGTTATGTGAGTTGTGTAAAGACTCTTGTGAGTATAAAACTGAAGAGCTCCGAGGTGGACGGTCGTCTTTCTGGACACTGTTGAATACGTCTTACTGTTTACAGAGAGACAAGACTGTGAATTATACATCCATCAGGTCCTTCTCTAAACCCTCTTCAAACTACTTCAACAGAAGGGTTAAAACAACTATCTAGTTGACTAGTATTTCTTTGTGTGTTTTGGGGTATCTAACGGCTGACAATACTTGAGAAAATGCATTTGCTTTCTTTTCTAATTCAATTAAGGATGCTTCATTACAAACGGTGGTAACACTTTATAATAAGTGTTCATCATGAGTCATGATAAACTAATACATCAATTAATTCCTTCTTAATGCTGAACTAATGCTGGTGCATTAACTAATGAAGAGTCATCTTTAACTACAACATGAGTCAAAACATGAATTCGTTGTTAATTAATACATTAACTAACAATGAAAAAAACATGTCATTTTTTAATAATGATAACTCTTTATTAGTTCATGACTAGTACATGCATCAACATTATTTCAGGTTTAAGTAAAATTACATTTCTGTCTTTGTTCATTATGATTCATGGACCCTTATTATATAAAGTGTAACCCAAACTGTATTAGCAGCATGTCAATGCAACAAGTTCCCAGTGAAAGCTGTGAGATGATATGAGAGACAGAAATAAATCTTCATGTTTTCCATGTTAAATCAACACATTTTGAACAAAATCATAAAATTCAGAAATCATTTCCATGTGTAATTTAAGACAATAAAAAAAACAGATGTCCAGTGTGGTCTTATGGACTTATGAACTGGAACGAAGCCTGAGTCACCGCATGGACTGATGTTTGTGTATGTGTGTGTTTGTGTGTGTGTGTTTATGTTTGTGTATTTGTGTGTGAAACGGCCGCGGTGAACCTCACAGCTCAGAGCTTTAGCAAACACTCCCTCAGTCACTAGCTTGAGGGATTCCCAACCAAACACGGACAAACAACAAGAAATACCGGTAGTTAACCATAATTCAAACACTGCAATAACTTCTGAATCATGCATCATTTCTCAGGAGAAAAAAATATACATCAAAAAAGACCTCAGTGTTTCTCCCAGACACTTATAAAATCACTCAGACCATTAAGGGCCAGATTTACTAAATGGGGCAAATTATCATGAGAGCGCAATTCAAAAAAAGCGTATCATGGGAGAGTTAATATCTGCGGATTGTTTGTTAAAAAGGCGCAACTTAAATTACACAGGTGCAACAGCTGATTTCCATAATGACCAATGCAATCTACTAAGAGCAACGGGGTCACAAATAAGCAGAGCTGATGAGGTGCAGGTGATCTACTAACACCTGATGAGCTTGAGTTCAGCACCACAGATATCACAGCTGAAAATTCAGGGTTCTAATTCCAGCTAATGAAGCCAAAGTAAACTGAAAGGACAAACAATGTGAAGTTTTGAAACACCTGCTATTGTGTGACTTCTCCTAGTGACTGCTATTTTATTTCTTCTGCAAAAAAAAAATAAAATGTCTTGAAAACAATCTTTTTGAATAATATGTTCCTCTGGCATATAAATAATCAATTACGTGCAAAATTATTTAAGACATGCTTTTTTCCTGATTTAAATAATTGCTGAAATACCAATAATATCACAAGCGCAAACATTAGTAAATGACACTGCGTGAATCATTTAAATAATGTCCTCCCATAAATTTGGCGTCTGAATACGCAATAAGATCAGTCGCAAAAATGACTAGACCACACTTTTTCAGCACTAATTATCCACTGCGTGTCTTTAGTAAATCCCGACAGTCGTTATATAACAACAAAATGATGGTTTGCGCTACCACAAGCTCTTAGTAAATCTGGCCCTAAATCTGCTATTATCTCATTCCCAGATTTCAATACACATTTCAAGTTGTTTCTTTACTTTTAATACTTAAGTACATAAAAAGGTAGGTCTTTCTTATTTATAATAATTGAATTGAATAACTGTGACGGCTGTTGAATTATTAGAAAATAATGCACACCCAAGGTAGTAATGCGGCAGGTGTGCATTATTTTCAAATAATTGAAAGCACTGGAGTCAGTTATTCAATGGTTATCACAAACATTGCTCTGGTGATTATTTTAAGACGTTTGACAGGTCAGGTGTGCGGTTATCAAAAATAATGCCTGTGAAACATTTATCAACCAATCAGAATGAAGCACTCAACAGACCCGTGGTATAAAGTGGAGTAAAAAGTATGAAAAGAAAAACACTCTGATAAAGTAAAGATAAATGTACTTGATTCAAGTAAAAATACTTCAGTACTTTATACCGTTGGAAAAGACACGTGTGTTGAGTTACAAAAGTGATTTCAACAATATATCAAACTGTGTTGAGAGACTAAAAAGACAAATATTGCTCCTCAAATCCAAGACCAATGATGTGAGGAAAGCTATCTGCATTCATTTTACAGCTATATATTTTCAGTAAAAAAAACTTTTTTATTTTTCCCTAAGGAATTTTAGGAGGAATATCACAGATGACGACAAACTTTAAATAAAACATAACTAATAAGAAGTCTCAAGGCTATAAAAAGAAAAATCTTTGAGCAAAACCATTTTTCTCTGGGAAAACCCTGACATTGAAAAAAGGGTTGTGCTACATAAAGAAGAATATCTCTATAAACAAACACAAGACATGACAGACAACTCATCTTTATAGATTATTATGTTTGTTAATAAGATGCTGATTTTTATAAGTGTTTGTCTCACGAACAGTGAAGCTTATAAAAATCAACATGTAAAACTTGTGTATTGTTGTGTATTGTGTTTGTGTCTATTTGAACACAGAGCTGACCTACAGATGGTTACAGAAAATCTGCATTATGTCCTCAACACAACTTGTCAGTCACAGCCTAATAATCTAATAACCTAATAAGCTTTTCACCACATTAAACTATTGAAACATTTGGGTGTGACCCCTAAGACATAAACAAGCATAGATGAGGTTAGTGAAGGTTTTGTAATGTTACTCACAGTCTAATGTTGCCAAAAATCTGAGCAAGTATAAAACACAGCCAGAGAACGCAGCTTAAAAGCCAAAGAAAATCCAGATGTAGAGCTCAATATTAAAACAATACATCACTCACAGCCATGCATTACAGTGATTTTATCACAATATGACACAGAGAGATTTACTGCTTTAATTGAACAACGCAATAATACAGCAAATATATCATTTAATAATCATATTCATTAATAACAAGAATCACACAGGTTTATAAGAACTTTCTGCATTAATAAAGATCTGAACAGATGTGTGGTCATCTATATCAGATATTTGACTATGGCTACATGATTCATACATTCAGATTAAAATTCAACAAGAAAAACACTTTTTTAAGCAGAAACAGACTTGTTTCCCAGTGTCCTAAAAGCACAGGTGTAAATGTTTCTGTGTCAGCTGATGGGACATAAAGTCAAAGACTGCAGGTGTCTCAACAGGGAACCCTGAACACAAACATGCACACAGCTGCTTATCTGACAAATGAACAATAGCTGAGCCAGGAAAGCCATCAGCATTTAGGAAAAAACTTCTCGGTAAGAACATACAGGTGCCCGAGAACATCACATCATAATCTATCTCAATGAACCACTACACATGGTTATGATCAGAGAATTTACCTGCAATGATTAATATCACTTGATTTGCTTAGGTCTTGCCCATAAAGCCCTTTTCACACAGACATTACAGGAAAACACGGAAAATGCGTTCGGGATTTGTCTGGGATCGTTAGATTTTTTTTATTCATTCACACTGCCAATGATTTCCAGGATTCTGTGCGTGCATTCACACACATGCCGTAAAGATCCCATAAAGACACGTGACGTATTTAAAGTCCTGCACTTGGGCCAAAGAGCCATGACGCGCTATTCTGTCATGCTGGTGAATGATTTCAGCTTCAGCGCTGACAGTGATGAGCTCCCTGATCTCTGCTTGCTGACATTTTTTCGTTGTGAATGTTGATCTGCAAAAAGGATGTAAATAAAGGGCTGAACCATAATTTTATGTTGCAATGACATCCTCACTACGGCACGTACCTTCACGTGTATTGTTCACACAGAATACTTTCCGTAAATGTTACTACTGGAGGTTACTACATTTTACGGGATCGATCCCAGAACATTTACAGGACGTGTTTGTTTTAACACAGAAGCCTCTCGGACAACTTTACAGAAATGTTCTGGGACTAAACTGCTGTGTGAATGAGGCTTAAGAGTGTGTGGATGTTTAAAGAACTGAGCAGTAAATAACAAGGTAAACGTTTGGGGTGTAATTCTGACAGTTCATTGCGATACGATACTGTGCCGAATATCTCTGCTGATATTTGCTGATACATCGAACATTTCTTTGATGCAATTACAATTCGATTCGATTAATACTTTGAGTCTAGTTAAGCAGTTACATTTCTATTAACTCACAAATGCAACCAAAATATATGATGTAAACGTTTAATTAAACTCTTTAAAAAGGCACTATCTCTGTCCCAATTGGGACATTTACAACAACAAACTAGGATTATTTTTTTTTAAATAAATAAAGAAAAATAAATAACGAGGGAAAAAATGTCACATAAAGTCAAGGTTATGATTGCAACAGTTAAAGTCTTCAGTGTTTCAGCTGGTGCTGACAATGGTTTTCTACCAATCTGTCTGTCCAATCTATTTTCCAAAAACAAAATTTTCCAAACCCATGATTTGCGTCGATAGCTGTCACAACATCTTGTGCCTCTTTCGCTGTGTTTTCGCTGCTACAACCGCTTTGATGCTGCATTGCATTCATTTGCTGACACTAATATATGAAAATAAACAAAAATGTGCGCTTTGGGGAAATATGTAAATGGTCGTTAAGTTATGAGAACGTGGAGAGTGTCATAATAAAGATACCTTATATATATATATATGCATCCATCAGTCCCTCCAGAAAAACGCAATTATGCGATCACATGATTTAACGCATAGTCAGCCAAAGTCCACTTTTATGCCGGGGCCGCATTTTTTCAAAAACACCACTTTTTCGCAGTATAAATTGCAGATTCCCATGCGCAAAATATGCATAGGGGCTTGCATGATTTCATAACTCCCACATTTTTGTTGCAAAAATCACATATATCTTAGCAGAAAGTTGAAAAATGTTGCATTTAAGCGCCATGGGAACATTATGAAGTGACGTGATTATGTGACGACAACATCACTGAAAATCTGCAAAAGCTTGCAAACAGTTTTGCAGGTTCCCGCAATTTTTGCAAGTTCCTGCAATTTCATTGCATACAATTGTATAAATATCCTGCATATTCCATCACATTTTTTAAGAAAACATGCCGCAAGATCAAGGATTTTTGCCTGTAACAATCAGAAAAAACTCTGAAAGTTTTTCAGGACTGATCCATGTATTGTTGTGTATTTGTGTACTTGTAGAGGACACTGCACGCCTCATGGCCTTATTTGAGCAGGTGTGTGCGTCTAAACAACACACAAACCACAGCATTCTCACAATCAGACTACAAATCACCAGCAGTTTCTCATCTTCTGTCCAAGATAACACCAAAACAAGTCCCTGGATCAGTGTCTAACTGGTTCATATTACAATGTCAATAAAAGAAGAAATAAATCTTGCCTGTGGTCAGTCCCAGATCTGTCATGAAGCTTCTCATGCAGTCTCCCGTTGTGTTTGTCCACAGATGATTAAAGTACTTTCGCTCTTCTATCTTTTGCGTTTCATACTCGTCTGTGACCTCTCTCTCTCTCTCTCTCTCTCTCTCTCTTTCTCCCACACCTCCTCTGATGGCAGGTGACTTCCTCCTGTAAAAACTTCCGGTGGAAGTGAAGTTTGGGACAGGGTTTTGTCGCTGATGTAATTAACTGTGAGGGGTGGGACTTGTGACCCTTGTGTTTACGTGCATGTGTGAGTGAAAAAACATCAGCTCAGTAGCTGAATCAACAACAGCTGCTGGTTGTAATGCTTTGAGTGACAACATGTGCTGCTGGGATGAAGGTCTGCTGGTCCACTGATGATGATGATGATGATGATGAAGACTTCAGAAAGATGAACCTGCTCTACCTTTAACTTATCGTAAGTCAGACTAGAAGACGTTCAATCCAGGATTAAGCTTGACATTTAGATGCACAGATCGACTCGCTTGCCTAAGGTACCATTGAAGAATTTGAATCATATTTGCCCAATATAACTTCATCTTCAAATATTAGAAACCTTTTAACCTATACCTAAACTATACCTGTTTAACCCGTTTATTTATGTAATGTCAAAAGTATTACAGACTTTACTGTATAAACATGCATGGGTCAACACTAGTGAAGATCATGTCTGTTGCTGTCTAAAGTCTAGAATGACCCGGTGACTGAAACCTCACAGCCAGAACATGAAGCATTGTGGGAAGTCATTGTGTAATTAATGAGTGTAATTATTATAATACTGCAGAGGAACCATGAGTCTCAATGAGAAACAGATGCACACGGGTCACACACACACAGACGTCTGTAAATAATAAAGTGACCAGGCTTACGAGCTCACAGGCACAACTATTACCATAAAAACCTCACCGAGCATTAGCGGCCACACAGCTGACTTTCAGACGTCACGTACTTCACTAACATGGATACCATCAATAATACCATGTTTTAGACATTTACCATGAAAATACTACAAAACATACTGTCACAAGCGAAGTGATTCTCTTAGTTTACTGTGAAGCTGCTTTAAAGTTTGCACGTTTTTCTCGACAAAAAACTTTGTAAATGTAACACAACAACAATCAACACTTTCTTAAACAAGCAACAATGTATCACTTCCGTTGGTCACTGAAGTGGTTGAAGGTTATAAAGTCACACATTAAGACAATGTCAATAACTTTAACATAATCTAATCATAGTAAAGCTTTAGCCTTTAGACCACATATATTAAAAGTGCATTACACTGAAAAAATTTTTCATTCAATTTACTCCATGTTTTTAAGGTAAGTGGTTGCAATTAATTTATTTAAGCTACATATAAACAACAAAAATTAGAAAAAAACAAATAAAATAAAAAACTGTTTGTTTAAATGTAGCTTAAATAAATTGATTGCAACCACTCACCTTAAAAACATGGAGTAAATTGAATGAATACGTTTTTCCAGTGTATAAGTAGAGGGACTGACGTGCGCATATGGGCAAAAACTCTCATTCTGTACGTTCAAAAACAATCCTACTTTGAAATCAGGTTAAAGTTGTCTGTCAGGGCGATATCATTCACATCTCCTGCATGCTGTTGTACACACTGGGACTTGACGCACACAATTCCTGCTGGAGTTACTGAGGATATGCGGGCCATGAGTCTCAGGGTTTTTTTGTAAAACAAACAGCAAGCTGGCAGGAAAAATGTACGCTTATCAGATCTGCTCTTCAACTGGAAACACACAGAAATATGCTGAATGCAGAAACAACATCTTTAATGTTATATGGTTTTCTTTTAACATCGCTACCTTAGAATGATACGTTTCTATCTGCATTCAGAGTCGTTTTGAGATATTGAGCTTCAAAGGTTTTGCTTTCCATTTGACTTTGACTTTTAAATAAAAAGTCCTAAAATGTCCAAAAAAAAAAACCAAAACAAAAAAAAAACAATCAAATAATGCAAATAAGTTGTCAAATAATAAGAATATGTGAATGACTCAAATTTGACATAAATGTCTTATAATTTCAAGCCGGTGAAATGTTTGTCTACATGTGCTTTAAAATCATAGTTCACAAATAACTGTTTTCTTAATAACAAAAACTCTCTTCGCTTTAAAGTTAAACATGAGTGCAATCCAGGATGTCTCTAAAGGGTCATAAAAAATAATAATAATTATGCCAGAAATAGACAAATTCTGTTTTAGATAAGTTTGTCACATAAACAGGAAAAATATTGGGAACATTCTGCTAAATGAAAGAAAGACAGAATGAAATAAAGAAAAAAGAATGAACAAACGAACGAAAGGATGAAAGAAAGAAGGAAAGAAAGAAAGAAAAAATAAAGTAAGAAAGAAAAAAGAACGAACGAAAGAAAGGAAGGAAGAATGAAAGAAAGAAAAGTTTGGGCAGTAGTGTGTAACAGCAGGAAAGCAGAATTCAGTTTCTTCATCTCTGATTGGTTCATTCAGTCGACTGCAGCCCACCCAAGAAGCTGCAGCAGCCGATGGGCATAAATCTGAGTGCCTGACTCACAGCACATTTTAAACAATCTACAGCTCTCTCTCTCTCTCTCTCTCTCTCTCTCTCTCTCTCTCTCTCTTTCTCGCTGTATTATCCTGCCCAGTCTCTCAGCGTGCCCACTGCTAATAAAACAAAACTCCTCTCAGCGCTTGCCAACCATATTATTTCTGTAAAGACCTAATTGCGTTATGCTTTGAGATACAGTGAGTGAAGGCAACATGTGTGTGTATGAAGCATGCAGAAATGTGTTCATGTGTGTGTTTGTATTGGATAAAAGTCTCAACACTGATGATGTTTGTGTGTGTGTGTGTGTGTGTGGTAACGACAAACCTATGCAATATAAGCCCAGTGTGAGAAAAGCATTTCAGTATGCTTACCTGTGTGTATAGGTGTGTATGCGTGTTTGTGCATGTGTGTGTGTGCATATGGTTGTGTAAAATCATGGCTGTCTGCCAGTGTCTATATTATTATCTGCGTTCCACTGGAAAGTTTTGGTAAAAACCAATCACATTCTTTCTGTTTAACTTTATAATGACAATTTAAACTTAGATAAAGTTATTAAATATGAGCAGATATTATTAACATGATCCCACCACAACCCATCACTGTCATTTAAAGCAATTATATCAATCTCCTCTGACAATCTTTCTTTGTTGCGTTTCATTTGTCAGATGTCAAAAATGCGAGCAAAATCCAAAGGAAAAAACATCAAAGACGAATAATTACAATGATGTGAGCGCAAAACTTCAGCGTCTCCATGACAACAGAGTGAATAATAAACACCGCCTCTTCACAACTCTTAACGCACTGGACACCAATGAGTCATCATCAGCACATACAGACACACACATACACACACACACGCACACATACACACAAGCATGCACAAATACAGACAGACAGACAGAAAGACAGACACAAACATGCACACACACATACACACACACACACACATGCACACATACACACAAGCATGCACAAATACAGACTAACAGACAGACACAAGCACGCACACACACAGACACACGCACACACATGTTGGTGTATGTGGTTTACAGGGACATCTCCATAGACGCAATGTATTTTATACTGTCCAAACTGTTATATTCTATTCCCCTTACCTACCCCAGTCCCTAACCCCAATGTCACAAAAACCTGTTGCCAGTCTTTAATCTATGAAAAACTACCATTTAGTATGTTTTTTTAGCTTTTCCGTTTATGAGGACACTCTCTGTGTCCACGTAAACCACCTTTATAGCATAATAAACATGTTATTATACACTATTCATGTCCTCGTAAACCACATAGACCAACCCACACGAGAGAGAGAGAGAGAGAGAGAGAGAGAGAGAGAGAGAGAGAGAGAGAGAGAGAGAGAGAGAGAGAGAGAGAGACAGGTGTAATCCAGGTGTGTGTGATGTCAGAACTGATCTTTCTTATAGTAGTGTGACATCATGAGCATGTAAGTAAGGAAAATCATCAATGAGATCTCTTTAATATCTCTAGAGAGTGATGAGAATAAATGAAGAGAGAAAGATGAAGCGATCTGTAATCTCCTCCTCTTCTCAAATCTTTCTCCTGATAAACACAACACAGTACTCTTACAGATCCTTTATTGCTCAGCAGCGGCTCGTTTATAGCTCAGGAGACGTAATGAAGTTTGGATTTGAAACTAAATATTTCATTTGTGCAGATATATTTCCTAAAGTTAACTAAGGGAACTAAAACAGACCCATAAACAAGCACAGATACAAAAATACTTGACAAGTAAAAGTACACAGCTCCATGTCTAAAGAAGAAAACTTCAGCAAAAGCCTCCATTTATTTTTTGTGTTGTCTTGGAAAACAGTACAGAGTAATTTTCTTCTTAAAGAAATGAAGAGTGAAAAGAAATATTAGCAGTTAACTTAAAATACTGCAACTTTCTAAACTAATGGAGAGAGTTAATAAAAAAATCAGCAAGATAGACGACAAGTGTGACGTCAAAGAGGATTAAAGTAAAAGAATGAGTGGAAAAACAGGCCTGTCTGAATCTATCAGATCAACAGAAACATTTCCTCACCGGAGCATCTGCATTAATCTAAACTCTCGTGATCATTGATAAGTGTTCAGGATGGACAGGGACCGTTTCTGAGACTCAATTGTTCGTCTATTTCCTAACATAAAGCAACCTCTAATTTAAAGGCCACACTGAGATCAAAGATAAGCTCTCATCTTTCACAGGACACAAAATCAAGCCCTTATATAAACCAACAATGCAATCGACTGTGGGAATCGACTTCAAGACAACTACCACCATTAAGGTTAGCTGTATCTCACTAACTTCAACATTACTGCTCACATCGACAAACTGAATGTGAGGTGGAAAAAAGTTTTAAACATTCATACAATTGCTTAAACCCTAGTCAGACAAGACATAGTAACATGTTTTCAATTAAATCAAATGATGTTAAAATCAAACTACTAACTACAGCTGAACTCCCGCCTTGGAGCTCTTGACAGCATGAACTGATGACCAGTCAGTCAGTAAGCCACGCCTGAAGCTTTACAAACTTTAATAGTTGAGCCACAACTGTGAGTCAGGTCATTTTGTTTTCACTGATCCTTACAAGCTTATAGTCACCAAACTCCAAATAAATAAAGTGGCAGAAAATTGCACATGGGCAATTCTACGCAAATATCAACTTTATTATGAAAAGTAAAGCTTTTACTAAGTCATATCGCAGATATCAATTTAAGAATCAGTTTAAATACCCATGCAAAGTCTTTGTTATGTTGCGTTCACAGCAGACGCGAATGAAGAGTTAAGATGCAATAGACATCCTGCGGCACAAATTGAGTGTTATGGGCATTTCGCGAATGTTGAGAAATCTGAAGTTTGTCAGATATTTGCGCTGCATTAACAAATCAGAAGCTTGCTCTAGTAGTGACGTGATTTCGACGTAGCGAGTAGAGGCAGAAATACGAAACAACAATGGAGGACAAAATCATTGTCGCTCTATATGAGACTACAAGCTAGCTAAAGCCGGCTTATTCGCATCTAAATTTCACAAGAAATTATTCACGAATAAAGTGAATAAAACACTTAAAGTTTTTACATTTTAATTATTTCCCATAGTTAAGTGAGTGCAAGTTTTGTCATGTCCATAACAAAGAAATGGACATGACCATAACGTTTCTTCTTCATATATGCGCAGACAATATACATAAATATCGTATTTGAAATTTGAAGAGCTGTCCTTTCTCTATTTGTTGGGTATTATTGCTTCTGGCTTGGGCATTTTAAAACACAAAAGTATGTTGTCTCCCAAAAATTTGTGTCCTTTTTTCACATCCATAAAGCCTGCATGTTTCCCTCTAAAATAGAAAACTGGTAAATAGACTGATATTTTTCTGATGTCTGAACTCTATTATCAGGAGTTTAGGAAAATATAAACAGATGGTTCAATATATTGATAATAAATGCATTCACTGAGAAAGTTTTGACTGCATGTGTCACATCCACAATGCTGGAATTGGTCATACGATTTAAGACGTTCATTATATTGAAAACCCTAACGTGAACACATTGCCAAACATAATTTCTTTGATAGAATGAACTAACACAAGCAAGAAAGGAAACAAGAAATAACGCAAGAAATTGAGAAAAAGCAAGCAACCTGAAAAAGGTTTTGAAGACATAAAGGAGGACACATGCACTGTAAGAAATGAATTGAGAAAGCAACCGAAAATGCTCAGCATCACTTCTGTTTTGTGTTCGGTTTTATCCCTTTATGAAAGAAAGAGAGAGAAAACAGAAGAGAAGAAAAGCTCAGGGGCATGAAAAAGAGAAATAAAGGGCTATTTAGTGGTTTTCTGTGCTCTCTGGTTAGGTATCTGAGCTCGGCTCTGGACGTTCACTGGATAGACAGCTGCTATTAAAAGTTGATTGTTTCAGGTTCACAGAGTGTGAAAGGGTGTGATTGGGGTCTACGATCCCCATGAGGGTGGTCTTCATGCTGGAGAAGAGGGGGAGGCAAAGGAAAGTGTCACGTGACAAGAGCGTCTAGCTGCGCAGCCGAAAAAGGAATCTGGCGAAAACACACCACTTGTTGCCGCCTGCCTGCCTGGATTTTGCGTCTCCCACATGCATTGAATCACACAGTAAGAGAGGCAGAAAACAAACACACACACACACACATCTAAAGATTCAACCTGATTCACTATAGCCGCTCCAAAAACACCAAATCAAATTGTACTACAGAAAACGAGTGCAAAAGCAGGACTTGATGCAAATACAACCAACATCATTTTACACTTTGTTCAGCTTCTAGATATTCACCTACATGTTAGCAAAAGGTGATGTATTCATAATCTCTTTTGCCCTTTTGTGTGTAACATTTTCCTCCATCTGAAAGCTCTTCATTAGGATCTGTAGATGGTGTTTGTTTGTATGCTAACAGAATCCTTTTGGCACTAATGCAGCTCCATCAAACACTAATGAGAGGAAGAAACCCTGCTGAGTCTTTCTCACCTCACCGCTACAAACCCGACTGCTTGATTTTTACCTTTGAAACTCTTTTCAATTCACCAAAAAATCTCTCTTTATTAGGCTAAATGATTCTCTTTAGTAAACTGATGAATGCTATAAAACTGTTGACATATCTTTAAGTTATTTTTTAATCGTGATAAATTGTCATCAGTGTTGCCTTTACGATGTGGTGATATCACCAACACCTCATTACTGATAATTAAATCGGCTCATGTGAGATTTTACACAAAAGTTCCACAGATCTGTGAAGATTAGATGTCCTTAACATTTCAAATCTGTCTTTACTTTCTACGTCTGAACTGTCTCATTACCACAAATCTGTCAAATACTAAACACCTCCCCCTTACATAAACCCCTCCTTATGATGATGAAAAATACTTGAAGTTAAAACAACTTGGTTTTTCAAGTCAATTCCACCTATTTTAGGTTTTGACCTGTGAATAGTTGACATAACTTATAACTTAATTTTTTAAGTTAAAGTAGCATAGGAATATATTTGCATTTTTAGTGTTTGAATCCAAAGAAAATCTCATAATAATAAACATAAAAATAATAATTACATTAAACTGAGAAAATGCTTTGGAATCATCTGAGGAAATCAAAATACATTTTTAAAGTCATTTTGTTTGGGTTTTTAATATGTTTGACAGACTTCTGGTTCGACAGATTTGTTAAAGATATCACTTCAGCTATTTTTCAGCAAAACACAAAGAACTCCACACTAACAAGACAACAATCACAAACCAAACAAACGCAAACATTCAGAATAAATCAAACTTCTCAAGTAAAAGTTTCATATCGAGTCTCATTGCGCGTTACTCGTCAGACACATCGGGACCACCGGGAAAGACCACCATCATACAAACTTCACTTTACTGCCCTTCAAATCCAATACACGAAAGAAAACTCATCGCATTACTAATCAAACACTGAACATTTTATCTTAAAGATATTAAACTCAAGACAATAAAGAGGTAAAGAAGACTAAACCAACTAAACTAGACACGCATAGACATTTGTGAATCGAGTTGAAGCGTAAAATGAGCTCGTCTTTAGCTGCTTCATGATCATTACACAAATCTGATGAAGTGTGTGTGTTTAAAAACTCTTGTGTACATCATTATACTCGTGTGTGTGCACTAGCAGAGTGTGTAACACACACACACACACACACACACACACACAGAGAGAGACGCGCACACACACATGTTTGGATTGTTAATCAATGCGCAAACATTCCACTTGATTAACACTCCAACACACTTACTAGTGAGCACTCAATGAGCTTAAATATCGCATTCACACATACACTCAATGCAAAGCTCCACCGATATATCACGATATAAACCAGATATGTATGATTTAAAGACATCACGCATCAGGCGTATTTGCGCGTAAACAGAAAAGTTCGACACGTTACCTCACAAGACTCGATTCCTCCTTCATTCGTCTGTCTGATCCCACAATGATTCCAGCAAACTCGAAATTTCCCTGGAAAACTTGCGCCGCGCGGAGCTGAAAGCCGAGAGCGTCCCAATGGGGGTTCGAGAATTTCCAATAAAGCCCCTCTGTCCCACACACACACACACACACACACACTGATGCAGATGATGAGGAGGATCTGAACTTTTCACTTCATTCTGATGGGAATATTATTGTCCGTCTCCTCGCGCAAAGCATCACAAAACTTTCCTGTAAAGTTTGGATTTTAGGATCAGCGACGGAGATCCACATTCAGTGCTGCGGGTCCCAGGAGCCCAAAGTTACAGCACGAGAATGCGAGACCACCCCCTCCCTCTCTCTCTCTCTCTCTCTCTCTCTCTTTCTCCGTGGACTCCGTGGACCACCCCGAAACAGGAAGTTCACTTTTTGTTTTTCTTGAAGGAAAAAAGAGAAAGCCCTACTGGACAGCGCTTCTCCAGCATTCTTGTACCATTACTAACTCACACAATAATGATAAGAATACAGAAGAATGCGCATCTAAAACATATTCATTTAAATATATTTACATTATACATATGTACATTATAACTTTTTTCTAGGAACAGAAGATAAATCCTGACTTTAGCATCAGCGGCGGCCTGACTACTATAATATTAAATAATGATAATAAATGCAAACACATATACAATAATATAACTATAAAAACAGAAAAAAACACATAATATTGTTTAAAAAAATTGGCTCAACTGATTTTTTCGAGTGTATACTGATGGATGGTCATTGACTAGTTTTGATAGATTTATTATTATTATCACCATCCATTGCTTCAGGTCTCAAATCGATCAGGAGCTCCATTCACTTAAAAAAAAAAATACTATGGAAATGAATGGGGCTCATGAACACTTCCTCAAAATATCTTCCTTCATTTTCATCAGAACAAATACATTTATACAGGTTTGTAACAACACGAGAGTGAGTAAATGATGACAGAATTGTAATTTTTTGGGTGAACTATCTCTTTAAAGCAGTTTGGGTGTCTGTGCAGTTTTCGGGTGTCAGACTGAGCGCTGTGTGTGGCTGCTGTGCACGAGCGGTGAACCGCAAAACCCGGAGCGGAGCGCGCACAGCCGCATACGGTCACGAGACATCAGATGGACGGGTTTGAGTAGGCTATATGAAATAAAAGTCCATGGGGTGGTTTCCCGGACAGGGATTAGCTTAAGCCAGGACTAGGCCTTAGTTTATTTAGGAAATATAACTAGTTTTAACAAACATGCCTTACTCTGATGTATGATATGTCAGTGCAAGTTGTTTTCAGTTTGGACATCTCTTATTTTTAGTCTAGGCTAATCTAATTCCTGTCTGGGAAACATCATTTAAATTCATCCTGAATATGTGCAGATATTAATGAATCAACTTATTTGATAACCTACATTTAATTGAAAATTAAACTATGTGTTATTGCGTGTTAATTTCCAATCAGATTTATTAAAAGTGTTTGAATTTTGTCAAAGATTATGGGTCCCTTAGGTAAGCAACACCCCCCACCCCGTCCATGATTTCAGAAAGTAAGATGTCCTCCTGGATCAACATTTTAATCAAAGAAACCCAAATTTTCCCTAACCTTTTTTTACCCCTCCAATTAGTGTTAAGTAATTAAAAATTTTTAAAGCCCCTAACCCAATCCTAAATCTATCAATCTTTCAATTTCAAGTGAGGTGCACTGTCAAGTTTACATTTATTTCAGACAGGAATTTTTTGGATTTGTTTATTGCGAAATTGGGACAAATAATAGACAGTATCACTTTGTGGCAACACAGCATGAGAATTTTAAATTAGTGTATTATTTTTATTTAAATAAAAACTAAGGGACTCCCTATTTTATTTTTTGTGCTTTATATCGGGTCCCTCAAGAAGAGCATTATTATTACCAAAGACTGTATTATTTTTCGCTAGACGGCTACCTGCTTTTGTCCTGTCAGGTTATGATTGAAAAAATATGATTTGAAATATGCATTTGTCTGATGTTGTTGGTTTTTGTCTTACTGGTTTTTGTGATTCTTTTACACTTAAACTGGTCCAATGGAGATTTTACTTACTGGCTGTTATAGTTATACAAGACTTGTCGTTCCGATCTCCAGTGACATTGACGTGTAAATCAGAACATGTGGTTGTGAATTATTGTGACCTGTATGTGAAATGGAGATTCTCTCTCTGTAAGAGCATTAGTCTGTATGAAGCTTGTGAATGAAAGTTAAACTCCTGTGATTGGTCAGTGTGTTGTCTACATTCACAGATGCTGTCTCCATATGTCATTAGATTCTTAAGCTCACTCGCTCATTCTTGCTCTCTTTCACACATCACACACACACGCACGCACGCACGCACGCACGCACGCACGCACGCACGCACGCACACACACACACACACACACACACACACACACACACACACACACACACACACACACACACACACATATATATAGAGTCATTCTCACATTTAATTCTTATCATGTGACCTGACACTTTCTTTCGGAGTTATGAAGAATCAAAGGACTAATTATTGACATTTATGCATTAAGCAGAAACTTTTGTCCTAAGTGACATGCAATTAACATTTATATATTTTATACCTTATAAATCTACCTATTTGTGATCTTGGGAACACATGCATTCTCAAGTTTTGTCTATGCTCTGCTGTGTGCATGCTAATATATAATGTAAAGCAATATAATATAAAAATAACTTTGTGAGTATGCACTTAGTGATCTTTTTAGATCTTTGCTTTATTTAACAGAAATGCCATAAGAGGCTTTGAACAAAATGCACCTGTCTGCTATTTAAAGGCCTTCATCACTTGTGTGTGTAAGAATCGAGTGGAGCTCAGCCTCCGTTCACAAATAAAAGTTACAGGTGTTGGTTCACATAAATCCTCTTGAGCTCATTGAGAGACTTTCTGGATTACCAAACACTACAGCAACAGTGAAAAGAGGAATCACTTTCCAAAGTCACTTTCCAATACTAAATACTCGTTTTGTAAGAATAAAACTCTGTAAACAAGATGACAGAAAAAGTTTTATACAACAAGTTCAAATATATACATTACCTTTACAGTACAGATTTATTCTTTTAACTATTATGATGTCATGAAACTGCATGCATAATATTATAAGAATGATGAAATAAATGTGTGTCAGACTGCTTGACATGATGCACTAATAAGTACCCAAATATTTGTAGCCTTAAAATATCTCTTATCTCTATTAGGGGCAATAATCCAAATATGGTTTTAAGGAAACAATGTGAAATAATTTTGATTTATTCTACAATTGTGAGTCCACTGAAATACAAGAGTCATAAAGAAATTATAACATATTAATAAAATAGATAGTATAAAAATATTTTTTCTCAGTAACACATTTTGACATGTAGTAATTCAGTGCGCTGAATTAAGTTTCATATATCCTATATAAACTGTAGCATTTATCTTAAAAAATCCTACAGAGAGGATAACTAACTACATCTGTTACTCAGGCCTTTGACATCTGGGCATCTCTCTTACTCTAAGCAATCTTTACAGGATTTCTTTTTCCATTGCAGATGGTCCTGTGCACATGTTTCTCTTCCATTGGCTGCGGGTCCGACCCTGCTACCGGAACACCACACACAGTTGTGCATAAAAGCACGCTTTCACCCTCCTCTGTTTCACCCCCATCACCGCACACACGCGCTCGAGTGAAGACCTGCAGCAGCACCAGAGAGTCACTTACTGCAGCAGGTAAGCATGCACTATTAGTGTTTCTTCATGTATTGATTAATAGAAAGATTCATTTCATTAAATATATTAACAAACTCCTAAAGAAATGTGTTCTTTTTGTGCCACAAGAAATTAGCCAAAAAAATATTTTTTTTCCAAAGTAGTTTTAAACTGATCCAGACACACCATTGACTTTATATGAGCTAGGTTGTGATGCTTGAGAAACACCTTTAAGTCTTGTAGACCTGTAAAGTTGTGTTGTTCATAAATTTCTGATTTAGGGTTGTTGCTGACTAAGTCACATCTCGTCTTTTTTGGATGTAAGTCCGGTTTGCATCTCTGCGGGTTGAAATGTTTTTCTTTTCAGCATGAGTTTTGACTAAAATTGTTTAGACGTCACGTCCGCGTGTGTCCAGCAGAGGTCAATACTGAACAACAATAATACAGCAACAGTCAGACAGCAGACAGACAACATGTCTTCATATTCTTAATATTTTGTGCAATTTATTTTGTGCCATTAAAACAAAATAATTATTTCTGTCCTGCAGCAAACAGATGAAATCTCTAGGACCACATTGACATTAATGTATAAAACTGATGAGATTCTTATTTTAGCATCTTCAGGATGATAGTTTGGGTAAGTGTACTCACATTATTCAAATGCAGACTTTATACATCAAGGTGTTTATGTTTGTATGTGGTGGTCAGTAGGTGGACATTTCAAAAGGAAAATTTAAACAATTCCATTTGTAGGTTCATTAAGATTTTTGCATGCATTTAATGATTGTCATCATTAGTGTAATGCAAAGTTATTCTTATTTTTGTAATGAGGATAAAGAGAGATTGAATTAAAAAGCATTGTAATGTTATTTATTCTTCTGCCTTTAATTTACTATTTATGAGACTTCGATGTGAATAATGAGAAAATCTAAACATAATAGCAGCACTAATGGGAATTGTGGGTAAAAATGCATTTCATAGAAATAATATTACAATGCTGAACATTTTGATTTTATTTATTTGTCTAATTATGACAAACTATATATTATTGGAAAGGTCTAAGAATCTAGAATACATATTTCAACCGTGTTTTATCAAATCAATTATGTAGGGAGAGTAATCGATTCATTTACAAAAAGAGTGTGCTTCAAAACATGTACATTTGTATAATTATATTTATGCAATACACAGTATACTTTATTGCATTGTTTTATTTATTAAAATAAATGTAAACTCCTATGACATTATTTTATGTAATATTTTAACATCCAGACACTTCAATGAAAAACTTCAGAGTGTCTTCTTTAAAACAACACTAAGATTAGGCTTCTAGACCAGAAAATGTCCGAGCTATATTATATAGAAAGTGCTTCACCCCTCCATGAATAAAGGGCTGCACCAGGTAAAGGGTTAAGCTCCTCCTCATTGACCCAATAATATAAACACTTTCTTCAGTGAGCTCTTCCTCGGCTTTAACGTCTGTCACTGTGTGACCTGTTAGTTTCCAGAAGAATTAGGTCTCAGGAAATGATGTGAGTGCTTTGGGCTTTAAGCCAACGAGGCTTTAAAAAGAAACATTAAATCCATTAATTCTCTGTAAATCACTCACTAATTGAAGATACAAGCTCTCGTATTTGCTGTCTCTTTTCACTCATGTAAAGTCATTATATCATACCTTGTTTTATTGATTTATCTACCTGAAGTTCATTTGTAATGTTAATGGGTTTTTGTCATTTTTAATGAGCACTTTTATATAAATGAGCTCTGTGGTTTAGTTATGATCATATCTATTCTGCTTCCAACCCGTAACCCCACTGTGACTGGATGGCCAATTTTCTAAGCAACCAATTAAAGACGTTTGCATGTAGGCGGTCATACAGTATGTGAATTTATTCATCTGTGTGATGTCACTGAGTTGTAGAAGTATAAACAGTTCTGACAGTTTTCAGGTTATAAATTGCACTCCTTAATCATAAAGATCAGGGGACTTTTCCTCGTGACATGAGTGTGTACACTTTATGCTGACTTGATATTTTTAGATATGACAATTATTTGATAAAAACAGTGGAGAGAGCCTGCTGGAAAAACCAGCATAGACCAGCATGGGAATTATTCTGGTTTGGTTTATCCAGCAGGGGAGTTATTATCTTTGATATTAAAAGTGATGGCACAGTACCTGAAGGTGAAATATATACGAATAACTTTATGATCACCTCAGTTTTTACATTTATATGGAGCAGAACGGTAAATAACTTCCATCAAGTGAATCAAAGTCCCGTGTTTAAATATGTTAATGGACCTACTTGTATAATTTACTATGCAGCTAGTAATCACACAAACATTTATTACAAAATGTTACCAAAAATTCAGTTTGGTTCATTTCTGTGTAAAAACATATATAGGCAGGTACCGGTGTTGTGAGCAAATTGGTTCTCTCGTGAAATTCAGTCTCCTTAGGACCCTGCGTGATTCCACTGGCTGAAAACCTTCTGGTGGGAAGTCTTTTTATGGCCGTATTACAATTACTATTGATGTCTTTAAAATCATATGTTTCATATTACTGAGGCTATATGAAGTGAGAATAAACAAATCTTTCTTAGAGTTTTTAGTTAGCTTCACGTACTAGCTTAGCACACAGCTAACGGGTTGCTAGCCTGATATATAATTGAACTACGCTTTAAAATGATCATTTATGAGATATGATAACTACACTTTTAGTATTATATAAAGTTTATGATTTACAAAAATATTAAAAGTATTTTTTAAGCGGATGATGACACAAAACTAATACAGCTTCGAATAGCCATTAGTAATAAGATATCTCATGAAAAAAGTGTCAGGCATTAGTACTAGGTACCAAGGAGGTCCTAAGGAGATTGAATTGTCAGAGTAGACCCAATAGGTGTGTTTGACTTCATGCAGGGCCGCAAGAACCAACAGGTGGATGAAAGCAAAGTACCACAAGAACGATCTGAAAAGTCTAATTTCAACTCACTCTCTCGTGGTACTTTGATGCCACACATCTGTCATTTCTTGCAGCCCCGCATGAAGTCGAACAGATCTATTTGCTCATGACACCGGCCAAATAAATGTCTATGTAGGTATGCAGACTTTTGGCAGTCAGATGACCTGACGTTGCTCTCTGATTGGCTCATGTCAGATTTTTCATGGGGCGAGTCAGAACCTTCCAACTTTGTTGATAGTATTTTGTTTTAATATTTTTGACCTTGTGATGATCATTCTCAGGGAATCTCTTTGTCAGAAGTTCATCGGCCGACCTGACACTTCAAGAGATTTTCCTGGCCAATGAGGCAGAACCACCAGTTTTAGGTTTTATGTGATGATTTTTTGTAAGGATAAAGCTGAATTATCTTTCATTTGGAACTTAGACCAGATTAACCAAATCTACATCGGCAGTCAAGTGAACCAGGACGAGTAGCAACTCCCTGACAACAGGCGAGAACTTTGGCACATTTTCTTCAAAACATTGATTTTTTTGTAGCCATCTGACTTTCCCCATTGTCAATTATTACAGGTGCTGTTGAAGCAACTATGTTCAGTTCCTGGAACAACTTGGCTGGGTAAAGAAGTTTCAGTGGCCTCAGGCCAGGCAATAGATCCAAACTACACAAACGGTTCACCATTGATGTTTCAGTCTAATTCAGTGTCCATGTAGAAATACTTCTGGACAGTGCTTGACATGATTTTAGGACATGTCATTTATTTCGCAGAAATTCTAGAATTAGTCATTTGTTTAAACTTGTACCCATGGCCACACTTGAGCTTTTCATTGGTTGTCGTTTGATCTGTATGGATTGCACCTGGCTTTGGTTCATCCCTTCTGAAGGTCTCCAGCTTGTTAGCCGTTGATGTTAATGTCTATAATCATCCAGTCTGTGTAAGGTCAGACAGTAGAACATTCAAGGTCCTCCTGGCTCCCACCGGCTTTTTGGCAGACGTAGTCGAGGGTGTTGTCCTCCGCCAGCCTATCGGCCTGCAGCTCTTACATGTGGTTAAGCATGATAGGAAAAACCCATCAAGAGATGCATTACTAAAAAATGGCACCATCTTTTCAAACCGTGGTCCCCCTGAGACTCTTTGGTCATTAAAACTCCAAGAGATTTCTTGAAAAGATTCAGAATGTCATCTGCACATTACGGCCTGTATACACCATATCACTCCAGCAGCATTATATCTCTCTCTGATGCTGTAGGTTAGTAGTGATTGAAGTGAGTAAGTCAAGTAATGATGAGCCAACACTGTACTGACTCCAGGACGCTCTTCTGAGGAGTAAGAACCAAAGGGTCCTGAGGGATAACTGAGGACTCTGTAATAAATCGGCTTACATCATACAAACCTCTCACGTCTGAGAAGCAAAAGTGTTCTTATTAAGGACAAGAACATGGTCTTGACAGCTTTGAGTGACAGATCTCATCAGATGGTACTTTTGTTCCTAAACTTTGACATTTGACAGTGAATCCCAAAGATTTGTTCTCATTGTGAGAGGAACTGCATTGTAATCGCAACAGTTTTGACACAATACTGCCTTAAGTCTTTCAAAACACAACATTTAGATGAAAGGGTGACAAAATATCTAGTGATAAACCCATGTGATGACCATCATAACATCTTCTTCTGCACGTGTCTCTTCTCTGAGCTCATCTTCTCATATTTCCTACAGAGTTATCTGTCAATCAACTATTGTTGTTGTTGTACAGACAGATCTGCTGGAGAAAAATGAGCTCAGATGAGTCTCTTAACAGTCTATAGTTCAGGGTTCCTCAAATCTTACCCTGGAGGTCCAGAGCACTGCACAGTTAACCTTCAACAACAATCAAACTTACCCACCTGTGATTTTCCAGTGATCATGAAGACCTTGGCTGTGTCCAAAATCTCTAAAATGCAGCATTCGGAGGCAGCATTCCAAGGCATGAAGGCATCAAGTCATGTCCGAATCCAATGTTTGGTTAACCTCCTGTCTCCTGAGTTACCTTCATGTCCTGTCCCACAATTGATTGGTCGAGCCTGATCGAGTTTGAAAAAATAAAATGGTGGCCAAGGAAGCGGCTAAAGCACAAATGTAAATAAAGTTTTATTTAGACTTTTTAAACCTTTTAATTGCATTTCTAGAAAGAAATTAGTATTGTAGTTTTCAAATATGGGTTATCACAAAGGCATTCTCTGAACGGCCATCATGTCTCTGAAGTCATTGCCTCATGAGGCAGCAAGACAAGAAGTCAGCAGCCTAAGCTTTCGGAGACAGCCCTTGATTAGCTTGCTCAGGTGTGTTTGTTCAGGGTTGGATTTAAACTCTGCAGTGCCCCGGACCTCTGGGGTAAGATTTTAGGAACCCTGCTATAGTTCATCACACTGAACTCCAGAGTTCACTTGATAGTTTCACACAGCTGTGTTTCTTTGCATTATTTACTGATTCCACAGGTTAAATTGATTTCCATGTATAGGTGAAACGTTTATTATTAAGGAACTCTTCATTGCACCTGACAATGTACTTGCTTGCAGTTATCATAAACAGTAAACGTCTTCTTTTACAATTTGGGTTTCAAATTTTAGGATCTTCAAAAGGAATCAAAAGGAATGATGTATGTAGAAAATGACCTTGGAGAAGATGGACGGACAGGTCCTGTTGTTTCTGAACAAGTAGCTGACGGTCCCACCAACTCCATCGCAATCAGTCATGATAGTATTTGCAGGAGCAATTGCATACAGAGTTGCTTTGAATTCCAAGTGAATTTGTTTTTATAAAATTAAATAAATGAAATAGAAAAGGATTCAGACTATAATCTACTGACAATCGCCTTGTAAAGCCTCATGCGCCACCTGTTGTTTGTTTTGAGTATTTCTACCTAAAGACGATCAACTCGATAGTTTGCAAGACTAAACCATTAGGAAATGTGCAGAATCACAGATAACTGTGCTGGTCTGTTTCTTTTAAAGGTTGGAACTGAAGTGAACGGTTCAGAAGAATCCTGAGAAGACTAAGTGTTAAGTCACGTTCAAACAAGTCTCACAGAACAATTAAATGCAGATATTTACTCTGTATGTTGTCAGGTCAGAGTCTTTTTTAACATGAAGTGCTTGAGGAAGTCATCTCCTCAGGGTTTCAGGAGATTTCTTATCAGAATCAAGACCTCGTCTGACAGTCGTGGTTCAACCATCACATCTGTGTGTGGAGGAGTTACTCTCTTCAGACTTCTGTAAGCAGGTGTCTCTCTTTTGACCAACCAGCTTAGGTTGACATCACCTCACTAGATGAGTTCTGGTACTCTTAAACGAGTTTAAAATCAGTTGAGAGTTGCTGACATGTTACATTAACAGATCGTTGCTATGCAACACGAATATTGATCATCTGTAGGTGCTTCAATCAGATGTGTTTGTTGTATAATAAGCAGAGCTGAAACTGAGGTGTTGACTACAGCAGAATTTAACATCACTCATAGGTTTAGGATAATTGTGTATTTCTGTTGTGTATTTCTATTTGTTTTCGGCACTTTGATTCAAATGCCTTGTTGTAGTTTTTAGAGGGCAGATGTGAACACGTTTGGACGTACTCATGAAGAAAACTGATGTAAATGTGCACCTCTTGTGGCAGAAAATGAGTATGACGCGTTTGAAACACTGCTACCTTGTGGAAACTGACCTACAGTACAGTAGAGAGGTGTTGGGTTTATACAAGCAAAAATTTATTTCTTATCACAGCATTCCTGTCATTTAACTGGTTTATGTTTGCCAAATATACCATGTAAATACACATCATTTCATCTAGAACCCAGGATGCTTTCAAAAGCTAAACAGTCAAAATGATGAATAATTTCTCTTGATTCCTAAATAATTGTTCACTTTATTCTTCTATGATGTTTAACACTATAAACATGGCTTTGTAGACAATAAATTATTGTTTGCTCATTTATGATAAAAACAATATCAGTAGTGTATGATGAAGCCCAATAATACAATATTTGTGACTTTTATCTGATGATCTTATTGTGTTCATTAATTTCTGTAATAATCTATGTGTTTTCGGCAACTATGACATAACTTCATAACTAAGTACAAAGTTATATTATTTTATTATTTTAAAGTCATGTCTAGTTGAATGAGTGCTTTTGTGTTCAGTGTTTCATATGTGTAACTAACTGAAGTCTCATGTTGAGTCGACATTATCGTACAGTTACCTTCTATTTCTCCGTTCTTGATCTCTTATTGGTCAACACGTATCAATGGTTTTGTGGGATTTACTTCTTATGCTTTCATCTGTTGTTATGAATTGTGTGTCCGGTACTTTATTTAATTTAAGTTGGATTTACATCAGACTCAAACAGAATTTCAGAAAGATTAACAGATTTTTGCACACCAGTCCTGGGGATTTACTAAATGTATAATATTAACTATTGGGAAAACAGGTATCTGACTCCAGGACCATCAATAGGCTACTGGTCCCCACCATGCACAGGCGCCCATGCCACCAAGGCTGTGTTCTTTCTCTGCTCCTCTTCTCAAGTTACAAATCTGTCAGACTAGTAAAGTTTGCAGATGACATCACCATCATTGGTTGCATCTTTAAGGGAACAAGTCTTCTTATAGGTGGGAGATTGATCATCTGGTAACTCGGTGCAGTCAGAACAAGCTAATGCTGAATGCAGTGAAAACAGTGGAGATGGTGTTTGACTTCACAAGGAACCCAGCCCCACTGATCCCTATCATCCTGTGTGACTCCCCAGGCGACAGTGTGGCCTTTTTTCTCTTCCTGGGTACCATCATCTCCCAGGACCTCAAGTGAGACCTAAACATCAGCTCTTTAAATTTAAAGGCACATTAGAAAGTTTACTTCTGGCTGAAGAAGTTTGATGATGGTGCACTTCTACACCTCCATCATTGCATCTATACTCCCTACTATACATACTTGCCAAACACAGATTGCAACGTGTCATTCATTCTGCTGAGAAGGTGATTGGCTGCAACTGTCAACTACTCAGGACCTGTACATTTAGGCACCCTGAAATGGGCAGTTAGTATTATGGCTGACACGTCTCACCCTGGAAACAAACTATTTAAAAAGTATTACAATTATTGTGATTTGCACATTTGTGATATTTGTGGTAAATCTTGTATATCTTGAAGCCCTTCTGTTGATCTTGTACATGTTATTCTGCAATCTGAGATTGATGTGTTTTTTGTTTGTTTCAGAGGTTTTCAAAGGTCTGTGTGTGATGTAACTGGGATATTTCAGGTAATTGGGGCTACAGTAATAGGATCAGCTCTTGGATGTACAGGTTATTTGAAGTGGCGGACACATTGCAATGTGGGAAGGCACACATAAACATAAACATGCAGGTGACCTCTTGATATTTTCCATGAACTGCGGTCCTAAAAAGTATCTGAATGCTTAAGCCACACATTAAATGTGTAAATGTGATGGCGATAGATTTAAAATATCAAAGTCTGTGTCGTCTGATCTTTACTCTCTATAACTTTACTTTTCTAAGTTCTGTTTTACTGCATTTTCAGTTTTACTGAACTGATGTCAGTGTAATTTGTTAATGGATATATAAAGTTCATACAGGTGTATAACAGATTTACTTCCTCTTGTTTTTATAATTTCATCACTTAATCATTGTCTCGGTTAACTACAGTTGTTGTCGGTTTAGTAATGTTGTTGATTGAGCTTTTTTAGTTAAAGCAGATCCAGGTCAGACAAGAAGTTTATTATCATGTCAGCAGCTCATCTCATCAGGTGAGGAGATCATCAACCGGTTCTGTGCGTCCCGTGAGGGTCTCAGAGGATTCACCACATTCATGAGGACACCTAATGCTCAGTGTGGATTATCAGGGTGTGCGTCTGCCTGTCTGTGTGTGTGTGTGTGTGTATGTACACAGGATTACAGTAATTCAGTGTGTCTCTGGGTTAGTGTGTCAGTGTATCAGTAAGTCAGTGGGTGCCTGGAACATACACTTTCCATTAAACACACAAAGTACAAACGTCCTGGCTGTGTAATTTAAGAGTTGGAATGCGACCATAATTGCACTGCACCAATAGATCTAGGGAATGTACAGTATGCAAGGTGATCTAATGAGAGTATGATACACCATGGTGATCTAGTGAATGTATGGCACACATGGTGATCTAGTGATGTTATGAGATGCTGGGTGATCTAGTGAATGTTTGGTAGACCTGGGTGATCTAGTGAATCTACGGTATGCTGGGGTGATCTAGTGAATGTTTGGTAGACCTGGGTGATCTAGTGAATCTACAGTATGCTGGGGTGATCTAGTGAATGTTTGGTAGACCTGGGTGATCTAGTGAATCCACAGTATGCTGGGGTGATCTAGTGAATGTTTGGTAGACCTGGGTGATCTAGTGAATCCACGATATGCTGGGGTGATCTAGTGAATGTTTGGTAGACCTGGGTAATCTAGTGAATCTACAGTATGCTGGGGTGATCTAGTGAATGTTTGGTAGACCTGGGTGATCTAGTGAATCCACAGTATGCTGGGGTGATCTAGTGAATGTTTGGTAGACCTGGGTGATCTAGTGAATCCACGATATGCTGGGGTGATCTAGTGAATGTTTGGTAGACCTGGGTAATCTAGTGAATCTACAGTATGCTGGGGTGATCTAGTGAATGTTTGGTAGACCTGGGTGATCTAGTGAATCTACAGTACCCTGGGGTGATCTAGTGAATGTTTGGTAGACCTGGGTGATCTAGTGAATCTACAGTATACTGGGGTGATCTAGTGAATGTTTGGTAGACCTGGGTGATCTAGTGAATCCACGGTATGCTGGGGTGATCTAGTGAATGTTTGGTAGACCTGGGTGATCTAGTGAATCTACAGTATACTGGGGTGATCTAGTGAATGTTTGGTAGACCTGGGTGATCTAGTGAATCCACGGTATGCTGGGGTGATCTAGTGAATGTTTGGTAGACCTGGGTGATCTAGTGAATCTACAGTATGCTGGGGTGATCTAGTGAATGTTTGGTAGACCTGGGTGATCTAGTGAATCTACAGTATGTCAGGTGATCTAGTGAATGTTTAGTAGACCTGGGTGATCTAGTGAATCCACGGTATGCTGGGGTGATCTAGTGAATGTTTGGTAGACCTGGGTGATCTAGTGAATCTACAGTACCCTGGGGTGATCTAGTGAATGTCTGGTAGACCTGGGTGATCTAGTGAATCTACAGTATGCTGGGGTGATCTAGTGAATGTTTGGTAGACCTGGGTGATCTAGTGAATCTACAGTACACTGGGGTGATCTAGTGAATGTCTGGTAGACCTGGGTGATCTAGTGAATCCACGGTATGCTGGGGTGATCTAGTGAATGTTTGGTAGACCTGGGTGATCTAGTGAATCTACAGTATGATGGGGTGATCTAGTGAATGTTTGGTAGACCTGGGTGATCTAGTAAATCTACAGTATGCTGGGGTGATCTAGTGAATGTTTGGTAGACCTGGATGATCTAGTGAATTTACAGTACGCTGGGGTGATCTAGTGAATGTCTGGTAGACCTGGGTGATCTAGTGAATCTACAGTACCCTGGGGTGATCTAGTGAATGTCTGGTAGACCTGGGTGATCTAGTGAATCCATGGTATGCTGGAGTGATCTAGTGAATGTTTGGTAGACCTGGGTGATCTAGTGAATCCACGGTATGCTGGGGTGATCTAGTGAATGTTTGGTAGACCTGGGGGATCTAGTGAATCCATGGTACGCTGGGGTAATCTAGTGAATGTTTGGTAGACCTGGCTGATCAAGTGAATCTACAGTATGCTGGGGTGATCTAGTGAATGTCTAGTAGACCTGGGTGATCTAGTGAATCTACAGTACGCTGGGGTGATCTAGTGAATGTTTGGTAGACCTGGGTGATCTAGTGAATCTACAGTATGTCAGGTGATCTAGTGAATGTTTAGTAGACCTGGGTGATCTAGTGAATCCACGGTACGCTGGGGTATTCTAGTGAATGTTTGGTAGACTTGGGTGATCAAGTGAATCTACAGTACCCTGGGGTGATCTAGTGAATGGTTGGTAGACCTGGGTGATCTAGTGAATCTACAGTATGCTGGGGTGATCTAGTGAATGTCTGGTAGACCTGGGTGATCTAGTGAATCTACAGTATACTAGGGTGATCTAGTGAATGTTTGGTAGACCTGGGTGATCTAGTGAATCCACGGTATGCTGGGGTGATCTAGTGAATGTTTGGTAGACCTGGGTGATCTAGTGAATCCACGGTATGCTGGGGTAATCTAGTGAATGTTTGGTAGACCTGGCTGATCAAGTGAATCTACAGTATGCTGGGGTGATCTAGTGAATGTCTAGTAGACCTGGGTGATCTAGTGAATCTACAGTATGCTGGGGTGATCTAGTGAATGTTTGGTGGACCTGGGTGATCTAGTGAATCTACAGTATGTCAGGTGATCTAGTGAATGTCTGGTAGACCTGGGTGATCTAGTGAATCCACGGTACGCTGGGGTATTCTAGTGAATGTTTGGTAGACTTGGGTGATCAAGTGAATCTACAGTACCCTGGGGTGATCTAGTGAATGTCTAGTAGACCTGGGTGATCTAGTGAATCTACAGTATACTGGGGTGATCTAGTGAATGTTTGGTAGACCTGGATGATCTAGTGAATCCACGGTATGCTGGGGTGATCTAGTGAATGTTTGGTAGACTTGGGTGATCTAGTGAATCTACAGTACACTGGGGTGATCTAGTGAATGTCTGGTAGGCCTGGATGATCTAGTGAATCTACAGTACACTGGGGTTATCTACTGAGAGTACGAGATGCCGGTGTGATCTAGTAATTGTGCAAGTTAAACATATTGAATCTACGGCACACATGATAATCTTGTAAATCTACAGTACGCTAGGGTGATATAGTAAATTTACAGTAATTTTAGTGAGATGATATAATGAACAAAACCATATGGAGGGTTAAAATATCAGGGATGTTTCAGAAAGCTGAAAAAAAATCCATGAATGAAAATGCCAATTCTATGGTCAATCTATCTCTGTCCAGTTGGTTTTGTTCTTCATAAGTATTTCATAGGCTGTTCTTTTGTGAATGTCATATATATAAAAAGTTATTTGTTTAAATATTTCTCCAGTTCTCAAAGCAGTGGACATGCACAGGGTGTGTGAACTGCCTTTAGAAGTCGACGTGGCGATTGATATGTTTGAAATGGCGAAGTCTGTACAGATGAACAACTTTAATCTTAGTTACATGTTGATTCACGCATTTCAGGTGCACGTACAGACAGTCAGGGACAAAATGCAACTCTTCTGTACACAACCTGATGAAATGTGCCAAAGTGTTTATCCTTTTCAACCAGATGCACTTATGTGTCTGTTCCTGATGCAATATCTGATCTGTCAGTCACAATGAGTTTTTTGTTGTAGGACACGGCTATGTTTGAAATTATGAAGTTCATGCAAAAATCATGTTTGCAACTTAACCAAACAGACATGTTTTTTTATCATGCACAAGCCATCCAGTAATCTTTGTACAGTATATTTAAATCATGCCAGATAAATGTGATAGATGTTTACTCAACAAATATAGACATCTATAAAAACCACTTCATTTATTTGCCCAAGAGAAACACGCTCTTTGCCTTTTAGACATTATTGATTGTCTTCGCAGAAATACTGCTCTTTTACTGATAATTTACTGATTTTATAATGATCAATTATTTGTCAACTGATAAAGAATTTGCTAACATGAACATGAGAAGAGTCATCATATATAGAGAGAAAGTGTGTAATATCTGTCTGGATTACACATGTGTAAGTACAGGTCAGGTATCAGATGAGTTTGTCCTTTAATTTAATTTTTTTTATTTGGTATTCAACTGAAAGCATAGGAAGTAAAAATCAGTAGGCAAAATGTTTTTCTTTATTTTATTTTTTTTAGAAAATTACACATTGTCAACAAAATTACAATGTTAAGTACAGTACAGATTTCATCGGACATGTTAGAAAATAATTCTTTAGTATAAAATTATAGAAATTACACTCAGTGTGAGCAGATACTCCTGTGAAACGCTTTCATGTTCGCCATAGTATTGACACTGTGAACATTACTGTATTACAACTACACAATGACATAAAAGAAAAACTAACCCACACATAAATGCAGATTTGATTTAAACAAAAAAAAAGACACATTTAATATCCAACGAGTAAAGTGCAGATGCAGATAAATGACTGTCATGTGATGGAAAGAGAAAGTTTAAGTCTTAAAGTTTCTAAATAAAGAAACAAGCACAAGGAAAAAATTTATGTGATGCTTAAACTGTAAACATGCAGGAAAAAACGATTAAGCCTAAACATGCAAAATAAAGCAACTTTAAACTTAAAGTATTAAACTTATTAAAGGCATGCCTACAGGAAGTGCTTAAAACACAATGAGAAACAATGCAAGACAAAATCTACATGATGAAATGCTACAAAAATACATTTGTAACATGTACAGTGTAGATTATTGTACATTACCTGTATAGACACCTTGAGCATATGGATAGATGTTCAATAAATAGAAGTTATTATTAATATTATTAATTATTTAAAAAATGTCATCTCTCTCAAACGAATAAACGGCTCTTAAAAGAAGCCAGTACTCACATGTATTGCATTTGCAAGTGCTTAGCGTAAACAAAAGTCAAAAAGCTTTGAGAACTATTAGGAAGGAAATATTATTTTTCTGTCTGATCTGATTTCTGTTACCTTAAAACATTGATGTGATTCTGATGTGCCAGCAGACCTTTGCCAGGGCGTGTGGCAATAACTAAATGTTTACCTGTGGCGTTGGGTAACCGGGCTGAGTTCAGATCAGTGGCCTGTGCACAGGTGACATTATTCAGTACAGTGTGTCACGTTATGGATTTTACAGTGGCTTTGAATTCCCTGAGCATTTCAACATTTACTAGCGAGAAAACCTGAAAAGCCTACAAAAGTCCTTGATGATGAAATATTTCACATCCTTGTGACTCATGATAAACTTTGGTCATTTATGTACAAATACTCTGGGTCCAAAATTCTGACATCTGTGAGAGAGTTCTGTAGAAATGGCTAAATTTAATATGAGTGATATTATCAGCATAACACAATTGTACAAAAACTTTATTGTTATCTCATGATTGTTCTTTATGTGCACCCGCAGGACTCTACGATCATGTCCGGGACATCGGTCTTAACAATGATATGCTGAGAGTTGAAGTAGACCATGGAGAGCGGTCGTCTCTGAATGGGCACGCAGCAGGATGAGACCGCCGTGTGGATGCCGTTGGCCTTCAGCTGGCTGAAGACGGTGGCGTGGAAGGACGAGGCAATGCCAGGTGAGCCGGAGATGTGCCGTGGACACTGACCCATGCAGTAATTCATGTGGTAGCCCTCTGGCGCGATGATCCAGTCCTGCCATTGGATGTCACGGAACTTAATGTAGAAGTCTTTCTTACAGCACACGCTGGGGTCCTCGCCACACTTCAGCGAACGTTTGCTCAGGGCGTGTTTGGAGCCGTCGTCACGCAACCGCACTTGGGCGACCAGAAACGGTTGATGGGAAGAGTCTGCGGAGGCGTCGTGGCCGCACAGATTGCGTCCTTCCTTCTCGCACTGGACTTCCAGACGGAGACTCCGCTGGTCCCCATCTAGGAAGGACTGCAGGGCACCGGTAACAGGGAAGGTGTGCCACCCACCCCGCTTGGCCTCCACACTCCTTTGAACCAGCAGCGTGCGATTGCCATCGCCAATCCCTGACATGTGGATTTCAGCCGTCACGTGCCCGCCGTTGTGCGAACCCTCGGCCGGCTGCACGTACAGCGACAGAGACGACTGTAGGACTTGCACACTGTGACCTTTCTCCTGAAGGAACTGGAATGACAGATGGTTGCTGAAACCAGTGGAGACTTCATCTTCTGAAATGAAATCATCAAAATATGTGTTCAAGCTTACATGAGATGGAAAGGCACAGAACTATGTAAGTTCATTTAAGCTTTTACACAGACTGTTAGAGAAACAACATCTAGAACAGTGTTTTTCAACCAATCTTATGGACAATGCAAGGCCTTGAATCCAGCTCAAGGTTGAGATCCACTGCTCTAGATTTTGTCATATAATGCCAACATTTTTTTTAAATGAATGATACGTTTAGTGTACAAGAATGCGAAACATACATTTGAATGAAATATATCTAGACAGCTAACATATCTATGATCACATTTTACACAGTATTTGCTAAAATAAAGATAACACAAAGATAGCACGTGCTCATATGCGTCTCTCTAAATCAACTCCAATCTGAATTTGCTCTTAGTTTTTAGGGATGCATTGAGTAATCGTGATTCTGAATACTCACCCACATCAGCAAAACTGACTATCTCGTACGCCTGGTTAGCCACGAGCGGGTTAAAATTATTGTCCAGTTCGAGAGTCCCGTCCTGCCTCACGCGCCCCGCGTGTAACTTGCGCAGCGCTGTCATGAGCGCCGCGCGCGGCAACGGATGCGTGATGTTGGGTCTCTCGCGCAGATTGAGTTTGTTGAGGATCTGTTGTTTGGCGATCTCGATCAAGTATTTCTCCTCCGCGCGCTTTTCCATCGCCGGCAGAGCGCACGAGGGACAACCTGTGGATGCTGCGGCCGCCAGCATCACCAGCCCGGATAAGAGCGCAGGGACGAACCCGATGTGGCTCCCTCCGGAACACAGGGACACCCACGAAAAAGAAGGAAAGCGCATGATGTCTTTGCGTTTTTACGCAGCTCTCACAATGATGCGAAAAACGGTTTCGTAGAGATGCGAACTTTTCAGTTCACTGAGGAAAGTGAGCCGCACCCGAGGACTTAAATGTGGGCTAATCCATCAAAAGTTGTGACACGCACCAATGATCCACTCGCACTCTTTCTCTTACACACGCGCGAGGGGAGGGAAGACGCGGACGCGCAGGTAAGTTGTACGCTGGGTGGATGCACGTGTACCCGTCTTAATAAAACATATATAGGCTTTTAGAGTTAATCATTAGCGCAAATAAATAAACACACAACACTTACAGTGCCACGTCGAGTCGCCCTGCCGCGCGCACGCCAGAGGTTCAATGCGCTCATCACCTGCAGCGCGAGAGCGAAGGTCAGCGGGTCACCTTTCACCCAGAAGCCCCAAACACTCTCAAACTAGACGACGGTGGACTGGTAAATATGACCCAATGGAAGTAAAAAATACCTAATGCTAGAAACTGGTTTGGAGCAGATCTGAGTCCTTATACGTAAACAATAAAATTTAGGTGCAATCTAAAACACAAACGCCTGAAAACACATCATCTAATTTATCATGTTTAACTTTATGTCAAACTGCTATATTGTTCATCTCTCTCGAGCTTCAACTCTCAACTTACAGCTCTCTCATTTAAAAGTCACTTTGGATAAAAGAATCAACCTAATGAATAAATGTAAATGTACAATCTACTTGTGTTCTCTCACACCCTGTTATGCACGTTAACATCACCACCAAACCATATCTGACCCTTTACTGCATTAATTATTTAGGTTATATATATTTATGTACAACATCCTCAGTAACACTTATGCTGTAATTCAGATTTATAATCTAGTGTTATTAAAACACTGGGCGTGTGTATACTTATAAAATAATTCAATCAATCAAACTTTATTTATATGGCACATTTTAAAATGAATGGAGCGTACCAAAGTGCTGTCCAATATCATTAAGAAATAGACACAGTAAATAAAACACAGCTAAGGAAAGAATAATAATATATATATATATATATATATAATAATAGTTTTGTCTTTTGAATCTCTTAATTTATTTTACACAGGTAAATATGTTTGTAAAGAGATGCAGCTGCTGTGTGCAGTCGCCGCCTACAGGTGAGATGTCAGAACTGCATCAAACACATCACAGTCACAGGTGCACATCAATGAGCTGTCACATACACACATAACTAACAACACAACTGTGCAGTGGATAAGCACGTGACCTGTATAGTAGATATAATTTTAATGCAGACAACCAGTTTAAATCACGTCATTGTGATTTACTTGAGGCTTGTATGAGCTGTAGTTAGAAAAAAAAATGAAAGGTTGCATATTAGAACCCCAAACGTAATTAACCATACCATAAATGGTAAGCTACATATTAGTCCCAGTGATGGCTTTTGTATCTTTTTTCTGACAGGTGTACAGATTAAATGTTTGTTAGATTGATTTATGGGAAAATAGTCCATGGTTTGGTAACTGTGGTATTTGTTGCTTACTAGCTTTATATTGGTATAATTAATTATTACTTATATTTGGGCATTTTAGGTCAGGGAAGCCCACACTCAGTCCTGGAGAGTCGGTGTCCTGCAGAGTTTAGCTCCAATTTGCCTGAGCACACCTGCCTGGAAGTTTCCAGTAGTAAGACCTTTATTAGCTGCTTCAGGGCTGTTTGATTAGGATAGGAGCTAAACTCTGCAGGACACCGGCCGTACAGGACCGAGCTTGGGCACCCCTGTATTAAATGTTGTAGAAATGGCTTTAACATGTGTTGATTAATCGTAGTGGAATCTGGAAATAAGATGTTCATGTCAAGTGCTCTGCCACACGTGGCCCCCAGATCTAAAGATCACAAACTGAGATACCGAAAAATCAATTCTGATCCTACACTCAGTGCTAAACAAACGGTGCTAAATAGCACTAAAAGTGGTTCACTGGCTGGTTATCATAGGGGAACCATTTTAAGTGCCATATTGGGTAGAACCATATTGTGCTATTTGCTATAGTGGTGCTATATTACCCCCGTATGGTTCTTCATAGGTGCTTTATAGCACTAAAAATGGTTCCCCTATGATAACAAGGTTTTAGTGATATTTAGCACCACTTTTTTTAGAGTGTACTGATGCAGCTTTCAATAGGATGTTTTACAAAATCAAATGCATTTATATTTTAAATTCTTATGTGTTATTTTATTGTGATTTTAAATATCTCTAATATTTACTGTTTTTTTTTTTTGTCTATTTTATTTTGAAATGTAAAACATTTTGAATGACATCTGTGTATGAAATGTGTTATATAAATAAAACCTGCCTTTCCTTAGTGTAAGAACACAAATGGCTCAATGACAAAACAAGCTTCAAAAATGTTTTTTTTTTTATAAAGTTTATAAAGTTGTCAAAATGAAGTCTATAGCAACACATATTACTAATGATAAAACCATGCTTGATATATTAACTGTAGAAAATTTACAAAATATCTTCATGAAACATGATCTTAATATCCTACAATGTAAAAATGTGCAGCATTTTTGTCAAATAAACACATTTTTTAAATTAAAGTTAAACAATTTCAACTTAAATTTATGTCAACTTTAAGCCAAAGCTTAAAATAGTGGATTGGATTGACTTGCAAAACCAAGTTGTTTTAACTTCACGCTTTTTTTTTGGCATACAAAATCAATACATCTGACCCATAGAAGGTAATGTTGGCTATTGCTAAAAATATACCCTTGCAACTTAGGACTGGTCCAGGGTCACATTTATGATGATACAGTTTGATCTGCTATGTGGTCACACTAAGTCGGGTAAAGGTAAAAGTAAAAGAAAAGCGTGAGTTCATTCTGTGCCTTATTTGGACTGTTCTTACTCTGACCTCAAAAGATCAACAAGTGAGAGAGTACACACATTGAAACCGGGCCAATTTAATGTATCTGACTATATACACACACAGCTCACAGCTGCACTTTAGCTTACTTGGATGCTGATCAACATCTTAGCCTCTTACATTTTGGTTTAAATTTGACTTCCCCCCTGTAAGCCTCACAGGCGAAATACAAAATCAGAACTCTGGCAAAATTCTGATGACCGTCTTTTAAGACAAACCAGTAGAAAGCAAATGCATAAAGGACATGTTGCATATCTTACCTGACTGCTGCCAAGTCTGCGAAATCTGCATATTTTTCTAATCTATATAATTTAATCCAATCACTATAGTCTAAACCTAAGGTTTTGATTTTAATTATTTATTCTGTTGTAAATCCTTACGGCTCAACATAAAGGACTGCCCGGTGTCCCGGGGCAAGTGTGAGAGATGTTCGGGCCAGTAAAAAGTATTGTCACTTGCCCGATCGGGCCAGTGCTTCACCCTCAGTCACTAAAATATATTTTCATCAATGTCTATTATTTAACATCTTGGAAGCAGACATTTACTTGGGTAAAACACAACGAAAGAAATGATGCAATATTTTGCACAGATTGCTGTCCGTTTACAGGTAAAGCAGAAAAGTTGGAGCCTTTTTTCATTGGAACATGGAATATGTGACACTGACATTTTTTTATTAGGGCCAGTATAATATTTGCGTTGAACCCTGCTTAGTATCTAAATTATAGTATTTCAATTTGTTCAATAACATTTTTGTCCAGTTTACCTTTTTAAGATTTTTCAGAAATTTGTACTGGATCAACTCCAACATCTTTGGACTAGTAATTACATTTTTCAGGGTTTATCAATCTGGTTTTAACTCGGCTCAAAGCACCAAGTCCACCCTCTTGAGAGTCTTAAAAGGGACATTTCACAAGACTTTATATAAAATAAATATTTGGTTTCCCCAGAGTGCATATGTGAAGTTTTAGCTTAAAATAACTCACAGATAATTAATTATAACATGTTAAAATTGACACTTTGTAGGTTTGAGCAAAAATGTGCCCTATTTGGGTGTTTCCTTTAAAATGCAAATGAACTGATGAAATGCAAACCCTGATCACCATAATGGTGGTTTGTTGAAATTAAAACTCAATTGTGCTTCCAATTATTTTCTGTCTCTCTCTTCTCTTTCTGCACTAAATGTCAGTGCCATGGTTAGATTATTATAATAAGATCCCCTTCTGACATCACAAGGGGAGCCACATTTCAGTTATTCACATGCTTGCAGAGAATGGTTTACCAAAACTAAGTTACTGGGTTGATCAGCCTAGTGTCTGTTGTAAATGTGCTATACAAATAAAATTGAACTTGAACGCACAAACAATGCTTTATAGGTTTTGTCCTGTTTTCAAAAATACTGATAGGCTAATGTAACACCATATATTTTCATTTTAAATAAGACTATAAAGTGCTTGAGTAACCATTTAGATTTTTTTTTAAAGTAACGAGTGTTCTTCTGACTTTATTCTGAAATGAGAAAATAAGGAAACACAGATAAATATGTTGGAAGACTTGTCATTGGATTATTTATTAGTACATTGCAACAGGTCAGCAACATTGATGTAACGTATGAAAACACTGTTTGTTTCTGCTAGTTAATCAAAACTATATTGACTGGACACGATAAAACTATACGACCTAAATCTAAAAAGCCCCTTCCCATTCAGTCACCGTACAAAACTCAAGCAATGAAAGAGCGACATCTTCTGTTTACTTAGAAAAGAACACATAGAACAGTGACGTAATGCGCATAATGTGTACCCAGTTTTTCCCTCATGTGCCCATTTTAACGCAGTAAAGAGCAGAACTAATGTTGCTTTTAGATTCACTCTGATTTCCAGACTGAACAATTCAGTTTCTTTTATTTGTTAGACTAACAAATCAGACTAAACTAAACTAAACAAATTCATGTCCTAAAGGTATATCGGGCTTAAAGTTTCATATATATTACATCAACAACAATAAATAAATGACAGCTTCTCTATTTTTATCCTTCATTATATTTAACCCTTAGCATATACATCTACATTTACATTATGTATGCTGATTTTCTTAGGCCATTATACATAGATTGTAAACTATATTTAACCAGTCGTTATAGTTGTGAAAATAACAGCTGAAGTAAAACGAATACAATTTAAAGAAAAAGGACAAAAATAAAAATTCAACAAATATTGATAAGAATAGGCTAAGGAGAGTATAATACTTTGAAAAGGAGAAAATTAACGCATTGTAATATTGCATATCTTTACGACTTGAAAGTCCTTTAAGTGTTTCAAAATAAATCATTTGAACCTAAAATTGGGTAATACTGGGCTTAATCTGAGCCCACTTGCATTTATGAATATAAAACTTACTATACAAAATAAAAAGATTTAAAAAGAAAATATGACTTTTAAAGAAGTCGTTTTCTCCATAAAATAAAAAAACCATATTTTTTCTGTATTTAGATTCCCCCACAGAATAATTTAAATAAATGTTAAATATCAATCTAGTAGTATATGCAACCAAATGAAAAGATGTACAATAGTTTCTTTGTTGTTAACATTACAAAAAACACAAGAGTCTGAAATATACTTCTTGTATTTTAGCAGAAATTTGTCAAATTAAATGTAAAATAATAAAAAACTAAATGTAACTAAATGTACGCTGATCTGCCTTTATATCAACGTGTATGTGACGTCACGGCCCCGCCCACTCAAGTTCTAGTTTGATCACCGCGCGCTGTTGACAGTCGGGTTCACGAGAGCTCGTGTTTGGTGGACATTTAACGGCATTAAGCGGCAGCGGGCTGTCGTTTTTCAGTTACCGGGTGGTCGGTATGTGTTTCCGCGGGGTTGTCCGTTTAAACTCAGTCCATCCTAAGCGCCAGTAATGTCGCTACGAGCTCGTGAGGGGGCCGTTTGTCATTCTGACTTAGCTTGGGCTCGCTTAGCCGCCACAGGCTAGTTAAGGCTAGTTAATTAAGCGATATTGTGTCACAACAATTCAGTGTAAATCATCGAAAACGCCACGACGCGCGTCCTGACGCATCTCACGCCTGCTGTATTCCACCGGATTGAATGAACGCAAAGGATTAAACGGTAAGTGAGTCGCTTATGTCGGCGCAGGTATCGGTTTGTGTTAGTGGTTAGTTAACGCTTGGAAAGCTAAAATTACGCATCAGCGGCAGAATGACGTTAAATTATATCGTCACTGACCGCGAACAAAGCAAAAAATCCGGAATATTTCAATAATAAGCAACAAAGCGCGCGTCGTGCTTTTGCTGCCATCGCTACTCTATGTTATTTAAATGCAGCGTTCTGAATGTGCCGCGTCGCGTTAGAACGCTCGCACCGTTTGGCGGAGCGTTTAAGTTTTTAAACATCGCGCTTATTCAAGAGGTTTGCGATGTTAGCCGATGGTGTTTAGCCACACAACCGCGTTTTTACCTCCATGACCGTGTTTTTACAGTGTGTGGGTGACGTGTCTTTCTAACGAGAGATGTTTCACAGTAAACTCACACAGGGCTGTCAGGATTTAACCGATAGCAGGTGCGTTAGCCGGACAGCTAGCTGCCTTTTCACACACAAACACAACGCGTATCGCGGCGATATCACAATGATTTCGCTCGTGGTAATACCATGGTATTATTTAAAGTCATTTACGATCCCACGGTGATCTGTGGAATTAATCGGATGCAACAACTGTACCATAGTACCACCACAGTACGTTTTCATAAAGGACTTGTTGTTGTTTTAATGAACATGATGTTGTGAGCACTTGTTGATGCTATTGCAACTTTTAAAAGAATTCAAAGTTTTTGATAGTTTGCTTACAATGTGAGCTTTAATTCAATCATTTATTTTACACCACTGTCAAAAGAAAAATCGCGATTAATCTCACACAAAATAAAAGTTGTCTATTGCATAAAATGTGTATTGTATATAATTATGTATATATAAATACACACATACATGTATACATATAAGAAAAAATATATTTATGTGAGTACACATAAATAAAATCTTTCTTAAAGTGCCTGTTTTTTATGATCCCATTTTTTTTTTTACTTTAGATGGTCTAAGGTTGCTGTTAGAGCATACTTTCTGCCTGCAAAATTATAAAGTTCAATGCCAAGCCGGGGCTCAACATAAAGGACTGCCCGATGGCCCAAGACGCTGGGGCCTGTAAACACTAAACAGTATTGTCAGGCCAGTGCTTCGCCCTCAGTCACTTAAACATATTTTCTGCCTGAGGCTGTTTGTATGTATTCTTATGCAATGTTACCATCGAGACACAATTTAAGTGAAAAGTTAAATGTTAAAGTTAAAAAGGTAAACTTCTCAGATGTCATGAGATTTCTCCTGGTGGTGTACCACGGTTCGGCTCGCATGCGATTTGTGAATTAATATCAAATTTAAATGGTAAATGGACTGCATTTATATAGCGCTTTTAACAGACCTATGGCCATCCAAAGCGCTGTACATGTTGCCTCACATTCACCGATTCACTCACACATTCATACACCGACGGCGGTGTCAGCCATGCAAGGCGCCATCCAGCTCGTCGGGAGCAGCTGGGGTTAGGTGCCTTGCTCAAGGACACCTCGACACTTGGTCAGGTGGAGCCGGGGATTGAACCACCAACCTTCCGATTTGTAGACAACCTACATGAACCACTGAGCCACTGCCGCCCCATGGTTAGGGTTAGGGTTAGGTAAATTTAAACTGAACGTTTATTATTTGCTCGTGTTTGCAAATGTTAACACTCAAGTGATTTAAAAAAAAATTGACCGCAAAAAGGCATTAAAGTGTAGCCTGACGTTGCCATACTCATTTCTAGTCAGAATTTGAGTCTGATACCGCTCCATTGAGCTATAATTATGAGGCGTGTCTCAACTGAAAAATGCCTCTGCACTCAATTGGATAGACCTACGACCAATCAGAGCAACGGAGTATGTTGAAATTACGTCTTTTGCAGCCTGACCGAACTGCTAGTTATTTCGCTACAATGACACTAACATTGTGATTATACTAAGTCTGAGTTAGCGAACGTACATCAACACCTACTATGTTTACAACATTTCGTTTATATCACAACATTAAGTATTTACTAAGTCATACAGTAAGACTATCTCTTACCATTTGTACGTTAGGTGAACTTCATCCATGACGACCATTACGTTGGCTTGAAAATATCGGAGCCTAGCATGTCCCTCCACTTATTCAGCAACCACGATTCCGGGCTTCCGAAAAGAAGCTGGCAACGACCGCTAATTATATCCTTCTTGTCATGCACGCCGAGTTGCATCGCTGTGATACCAATTTCTTGAGGATTCTAAAAGAGGATTCTCTGTTCCTCTTTTAAAATCAATGCTCTGTCGATATCTTTTAGAACAGACTCAATGTCAGAATCCACACATCTGAATTCTACAGCGGCAGCCATTTCGTTAAACAGATTAAACACACGCGCTCTTTGGTGACGTGATTCATTGCGTTACTGTTGATCATCTGTCCATCATCGTATAAAGCCCGCCCTGACAATTTGATTGGTTCGATCAGCCTTGGGTCTAGCATAGTAGCTCCTCAACGAAGAAACTCCAGACCGATCTTCCCGTTCTCAAAATGTTGTGGGCGGGGCTAAGATCGGCTGGCACCCAGGCTAACTAAAGTGAGCAGTTTTTGGTAAACCATTCAAATCATTTGGCTAAAAAGCAACATAATTTTAAGTTTACGTAAAGTGCCTTTTTATGCTACAGCATTTGGAATCCGTCCTCTGTCTGTCTGTCTGTGTACGCGCATGTAAGTGCACTCAAAAGTGCATACACGGAGAGATGCGTTTTAAAAAGCAAGCGAACACAGATTCTGTTGTTCTTTACAGTCACAGATAGAGCGACCGTCAGTTCAAGTGCTTCACGCCTTCCTCACTCATTCATGATCAGTGGCGGTATGATATGTGAATTATACGAAATGGTGAAGCGGTTACTGTTACAATACTAGTAGAATATATCACGACTATCAGATTTGAGAACCAGAAAGAACTGTTGTATAAATGTATATGTTTGTTTATGTATATGCTTATACATGCATGTGAGTGTATTTATGTTAACAAAATGTTGACACACAATGCACACACACATATTATGCAAAGCAAACTTTTTTGTATGTGATTAATCACAATTAATCTTTTGACAGCCCTGTTAATAGTTCGCTCACAAATAAACATTTGGACATTGTTTTCCTCTCCTCATGTCTTATGAAACTTGTTGGACTTTCTTCTGCTGAGCATCATCAGCTCCTGGTTTTCTGCTAAAGGTCAGCTTTGGTGTTTCATTGAGGAAAGTCATGTTGTTTGTTTTGTACATGAAAAGATTGAATGTTTTGATTGGCTGGTCCCTATAAAATAAACATGGCTTGTTTTCTTTAAGAGATGTCATTTGTTAACCTACTGTAGTAAAAGAAAGCCTGTTTAAAGCTTTGATGGTTTCAGGAGGGTAGAACATCTTGAGTCCTTGAATAGGAACAGGCTGATGGGCCTTAAATGTTGGTCTGTTTATGAACTTTGCATGGTCTAAATAGAGTTATGGTCTTAAATCTGTAATGTTATGTAATGTGTAATATAATCTGTACGATGTCTCTCAACAATATAAACCTGAATGTCCAGGTGTCAACAGGTTGTCAAGTGTTCAAGATGTTTGGTTTGTGTTGCAGCTCATACTGTACGTAGCATGGGGCTTCTTCTTTTAGCAAACAAGTGCAGAAATAGGAAAATCAATCTTTGCTGAATTATTCACGAGTGTGGCTGGTGTAAGTACAGAAACGCTTAATTATCAGTGTTTTCTGTTGTGTTGTGTGCGTGTCAGTGATGAATACTGCTGATCTCAATCTGTTCTGTGTCCTGCTGACCCTAATTTAGGAGTTTAGTGTTTCAGCTTCAATCTGTTTAGGCTTTTTACATCCACTTGATTGCCAGTATATTGAGAGAAGAGGCTTTTAATCTGAGATGATTATTGAAGATTTCTTAAACCAACATATTATTGCATAACATTGCTAAATGGTTATTGTGTTGAATATTATGGTCTATTCTGAATTTTTAGTTTGTTTTTTGGGTCTTTTGGCTACCGATTCTATACCTGTTTGGCATTAAAAAAAATACATATTTTTGCAACTGACCCTATTGCATATGCGTTTGTAAGAAATTTTCTTTTTCATGGGATACATGGGGGGTATTTAAATGAGTCATGAAACATGATTTACTAAGGTTTGCGCTTGTCAATTTCCTGGCAATGTGCCATTATTTAAGCGCCCAAAGTCTTCAACCCTATGTTTATTTTTGCTGCTCTTGGTAGGTTGCAGTCGTCATTGAGATTTTTGCATCTGTGTTCTTCAATGTGAGCCTTTGTAGAAATTTTTCATCCATCTGCACTTTTTTGAAATCACATTTTCAATTTTCACTTATTTGCTCTGTTTGCCAGATCTGCATAACAAAACCAGCTCAATGACCATTCACAACTAGTCCAAAAGCATCCCAATGACTTCACAGCCCAAATACCAACAACTAATGAACCAAATCCTTCATCTTTAACCCCTATTTACTACTGACCAAATCATGATTCAAACACAAGTTTTGTGCAGGGCAGACTGGCACTTGTTGTTTGTTGTTTCTACAATCACAAATGCAGACATGGTTTTAATGTTTTAGTATCCTTAACTTACCAATCTGTTACGTTCTCCTCAAGCCGTGCTGGTAAAGTTGATCGATCAGCACTGACATAACTTAAAAAAATGTACCCAAGTAATGTTTTTTGTAAGGTATGTTTATAAAAACGACTTAAATATCCTTATATAACTAAGGCCTAGCCCCTTTGTGTCAGTCACTGTGAACATTTAACTGAGGGTATCTGTTTAAACAAACTACCACAGGCACCGCTAATATATGGGAATTAACAGGAATATATGGGAATAAACTGGGAATGAGTTGTTTATAACAGGAAACTTAAATGTAGTTTAAAATCTTGCAGCATAATTTTGTTAAAAACTACAAGATATAATGCAATTTCAGTTAAATTTCTACCCTGCACATTTTTCAGTCACATCATCACAGATTATTACTTGCGCACAAAAGTAATGTCAAAATATCCATCATTGCATGTATTCACATAAATTACGTTAATTCGTTTAAAACTTCCTTGTCTTGTGTGTAAGCTAATGTGCAACATTATACCATTGTAAAGACAAATACACTAACTAAGAAAACATTTAGGTGAGATCAATAAAGTATTATAAAGTCTAAAAATGACCCTCACACACACTCCCCCTAAAATAAAAATCCTCCATATATCACCTAAAACGGGATATTAAATGCATTTCCAAACCACACTTGTTGCATTTTAACAAATTAACTAGCAAATACTTAAATGTGTTAACTAGCCAATAAATCAGATATCTTAATCTAAGCTTAGCACTATTATAATAACTATAATAATGATTATTATGCTTTTGTGTCACTCAATGAAAGAATTAAGTTAAAGTTCATCTTACAAATAAATCAGTCAAGAAATGTTTATTTATGTTGAATGTGATTTATATAAATTTCCAAATAATTCCCATAAATTCAATGTGGAATTTTTCCAATATTTCCAAAATTTCCCAGGTTAAGTTCCCATGGAAATTTTCTCTTCCTTTGCAATCCTAGAATTGATATTAAATCTGGATTTTGTCCCTACTAAGGAATAAAATGATTTGATGTGTTTATATATACATACATGTATTTGTAGTAATATAAAAAGTGAATGAGTTGAGGATGTTATAATGATAAATGGTTGTATCTTGTTGTCGTTTTGTGTGTGTTATATCTGAAGATGATGAACACAAACACTTGTTCTGCGTGTTGTTATGGTGGGCTTATGTGTGGATTTGACTGCAGCAGTGCAGGCAGTATGCTGTGTGTTTTTTCTACAGAGATTTGAAGAGCTATTTATAGACGCCTGCTGGAGCATGTGCTGCACCTCCCTCCCTCGCTCTCTCTCTCGCTCGCTCATCTCTGCCTCCCGGATCCATGATGCTGTGTGATTCTCTCCTCCTCATCTCACACTTTCCTTCTTCTAATTCCCGCTTTTTCTCTTCATCTGTTGTTCTCTTTTTTCTTTCCCGGCCTCATTTGCTGTTGCTCGTGTAGTCCTGCTTTCTTCTCCTTGCGCGCTCTCTCTCTTTTTCTCTCTCTCTGGATTTCTGCGTGTGAATTATTAATGGTTGTTGGATGGCATTGACTTGGGGAAAGACTGAAAATTAAGGCTCTTATGAGGGGTAACTGGGTCTGCTTGCGACTGGATGTAGATTTAGACCTTATGCATCTTAAAGGTTGGCTTAAGATGTCAATATTTTGTCTCTGTTGTGCTTTTAAAGCATTATTCTGTTTGTTTAACTCTTTAACTGGTGCTGTCTTATGAGCGGGACACCAGAGTTTACTCCAATATTTTGCATTTAAATTTAAATCTAAATCTATCATGACAAACTAATTGTTTAAAAGGTCTAAGAGTGTATAAGTAATAATAATGCAGTGAAAGTAGTTTATTAATTTGTGACAAGAAACCTGTTTGAAAACATTTTTTGCAATTCCATTTATGAAACCTTTTTTTAGAAAGCTATATGTAAATCCTTTTAGGGTAAATGTTTAAGTATGCTAAAGCACATCACACTGTTAGGACCATAAAAAACCCTTTGAGTAAGTTGTCAAGATAACATTTATCCCTTTTAAAAGGTAGATGTTGAGTCAGTGCTAGTGAGGAAGACGAGGCAAGCAGATGAAGGCTAAAGGATGTGTTGATACATTTGTCTATAGATAGACCGTGAAAGCAGAAGAAGCTGACAGCCCCAATATGAACACACATCTCCAGTTTCTATTGATCTTCACTAAAGAGCTACGCTAGCCTGACAACTGTTGTCATGACCAGGATTCCCTCTATAGTGTTATTCTATAAGCAGACATCCCATATAGCCTACAGAATGAAAGACATGCAGTCATTAATGAAGATTTATATTTTGTGTCATCATCTTGCAGTCAGTGTTTACAATTTTTATTTTAATACATTTGACGTGGCTTTATGTTTAAGACAGGTTTATAAACTCGTTTTTTAATTTATGTTTTCATCTCAAGTTTCTTTTATAATCTACTATTTTTTTCAATTTTAATCTATCTTTAATTTAACAAAATAATATTGATTTGGGAAATCCCTGAATCGATTGTTAATGTGCTTGCTTTACTTCAGAGGCAGGGCTTGGCTTGACAATAAGGAGTGCCTGGGGGTCAGCGTGAACGATGCTGAGGGCAGTGCGACATCATTTGCACGTGTTTTAGGTTTAAAAAATTCAGAAATAAAATGCGTGTAACAGTAGTATACTGGATCTGTACATTACATGCTGGTCTTTAAGTGACAACACACCAAATAAAGTCTGCAAAACTTGAAATTTAATTTAATCACCAAATTGGAGATTTAATACCCAGCTCTAGCTATGATCTTATTCATGTTTTGTTTGCTTGATTCACCTGTCAGAGATGTTGTTGACATGTTTAGATGGGCAGACGACACTTCTCCTTCAGCTTTACACACACTTCACAATCTCTCTAAGCCGTATTCGGAGGGTAATTGTTTCTCGTGAGGATGTCTGTAAAACTACATTTGCATGCCTCCTCCGTAATAAAACTCATGCATTCGGATGAAGATAAATTCACGGTGGATGTGATTTTATTATTCGAAACACCTGGAAATGTTTCTGGATGTGTGGTTCATTTCACAATCATTCACATGACCTGGACACTTGATTATATATGGAATAATGTTGCGTAATTAAATACATTGCACAATTGTATTTCGCACTTGTTGCTGCTTTTTATTTATATCGCTGTATGGAGTCATGATGAAAATTTGTTTCTCATCATTTCAGTTTGAAGATGTGAATGTTTAAAATGATCACATAGAAAGACGCTTCACTGATGCAGAATAAACACAAAGCGTGTGACCATACGGTGCTTTTCAGTGGTTTAAAAGGAAGTGCAGAATGACTTTCACATTGATCCCCTTTTATAAACTCTGAGATCTGGATTCGGACGTTAATCAAACAACCACACGACCTTGGAGTTTGTCAAAAAACAGTATGTAATTCGGCTGGGAATTTTTACGCAGGTGGTGGAAAAACACACTGACATTCTGGATTCGGACAGCAATAAAATCACTGACAACCCCTGTAAATGACGAAAAATACCTTACGTCCCCACGAGAAACAATTACCGTCCGAATAGGGCTTTAGATAATAGTAATTCAGGCTTAGGTCACATGTGGTGCTTCAGTCAGGCCAATATCAGTGTCCATCAGTTTCATCATGCTGAACTTTTAGAAACACTGAATTTACAGGTGTAGGAAGAGATGTTCGCCATTTTGGCTACCACCTTCAAGACTTAACTTAGGCTTCCCTGTCACAAAACCTGCCAGGCAAAGGCTCTTCTGATTGGCTATACATCCCAGTGCCATCTGAAGATGATTGTCGAGATGATTTCATTTATCATTATCATTCACTGTTAATGTTTTTGTCAATAATCTGTCAGTGAACTATTGTGTGTGTGAACTAGCTTCAGTGCTAAGATCTTCATCAGTTTTACTGTTGCTCTGAGAGCGAGCGAGAGAGAGAGGTGACGACGAGTGAAGGAGCGTGGTGGGCGATCGAGGAAGAGAGGCAAATGAGCGCATGCTCGTGTTTGGGGATAAAGAGAGAGAGAGAGAGAGAGATTGTCTGTGCTTCATTCAGAAAAAGCAGGGGGGCGTCAGGCACGAAGCGAGAGAAGAGAGGTGTAGGTCTGTCTCTTCTCTGTTAGCGTGGACTGAAATGTGCTCGCTGCCGCCTGTGATGCATGTCAGAACCGCAAGCAACTGATGCTGCAGGGATCGCAGGAATCACATCACTGAATACAGTAAGAGTGTGTGTACTGCATATCTGCATGCATTTGTTTTAACAGAATACTTTCGTCATGACATCGATCGTATCTCTCACAGATGTCTTCTTAACTGTCTCTTACTTTATGAGGATATTATCCTTGAAAGTATGACTAAAACCTCCAGTGCATTGTGGGAGATGTAGTCATCATGTCTCTGACGGCCAGCTGCTGCTAAAAAAAAGAAAATGGGTCAGAGAGTTTGTAAGAGACGGGCTAAAGTTTGTGTAAGCATTTTTATGAATGCATGAATGTGTGAAGGTGAGTGCTGATGCCACTGCACCTCTCTCTCATGTGCCGTTGGTTTTGACATCATTTACTGACGTCACGGTGAGCTACAAAATGTTTCGTTTTAGTTTGGTTGCAATTCATATTTTGGAATGCAGGATTGCTCTTATGGGTTTAAATGGGGCAGTTTTTGCATGTGAAATCTGAAAGTACCTCTCTTGCAGGATATTTTATAGATATTGTGTTCTTCAGTCTGGGTAGTTTCCTCTCTTAAAATGATTTCGACTCAATTAAACCACGAGTATAAAAGATGCTGCCCCTCTAATGCCTGTCTTCTGTGTTCTTAGTCGTGAGCATTATTTTATTGCTATAGATGATGAGCGGTCAGTCAGTCAGTCGTGGGTGTGTGTGTGTGTGTTTGCAGTATTGTGAGAGCTCGCTGTCTGCCCACTCGTGTTCAGGTCGATATATAGAGACAGCGGGCGGGCGGCCGAGGGAGGCAGGGCATTTGCTGAGGTAATGAGGAATTCCCTTTTACTGTGTCCTTGTGTCTTCATCCCCCTCTCTGAGGGTGGATCGCTTTAGGACCACCGTCTTTCATGTGTGTATGTGTCATGAGCGGGGGTGATAAGAACACACAGGGTCGGATTGATAACGGACATCAGGAGGAGGCTGGGAAAATGGTACTTGTGGGAAATTTCCAAAAAACTGCTTATGAGGGAGTTCACCTCCGGTCCGACCCAGGATGTCTCTCTGCTACTAACTGGAAATATAGATGTGATGTTTCTCTGTTTTTGACAGTTAGTATTTGGTCTTTAAATTGGTAAATGTCTCCTTTCACTTCATGAACTTTCAGAAGTGATTTTTGGATCATAAGCTGGGTTTCCATCCAAACGGGAAGCAATTTTTTCAATCTTCGCAAAAGAAAAACAAACAAATGTGATTTAGGTACGTTTCCATCAAGTTGTTTGAGGGAATAACATTGGTATTTGTAACCTACTGTAGTAACCAACAGTAAATAAAACAAGACACGCTTAGAAAATTTAGAAAGGACTGCATTTAGTTACGATTAGGCAAGTTATAAATCAACTAGCAGTGCAGATTTAACCCTGGAGAACCCACGGGTCAAATTTGGCCAATGTTAATTGATGCTAAGAGAAAGGTTCTTGGGTTCTCCAGGGTTAATGGTCAAACTGAGTGTTGTGCACAGAAGAAGGAATGCAGAGTTTTTGATGCAGGCACTAACAGCAAGGGCATTAAGACGACATCAAGCTCCATACATCATAGACAACGACGGTCAATCAGTCACGTCGGTTTAATGTTCACTACGTCAGAATTTATTCTGCAAATGCATTTACATCTTCCATTATTCGCATTTACTTTTCAAAGTAATTGTATTCACCTGAAGTGAGCGAATTAAGGTTTCTTTAAAAAAAAAAATGTTGGCGTACTGTGGAGTGCGGAGCCGTAACGCAGCGGAGCCGATCTGCAGCCGCTCCTCATTTTGTGGAAATCTGGGGTAACCAACCCTGTTCCTGGAGACCTACTTTCTTGCCGAGTTCACCTCCAACCCTAATGAAACACACCTGAAGCTGCCAATCATGCTTTTCACGGCTTCCCAAAAATTGGAGGCAGGTGTGCTGAAGCAGGGTTGGATCTAAAGTAGGCAGGAGGGTAGATCTCCAGGAACAGGGTTGGTAACCACTGTCCTAAATACTGTCGCAAAATTCTTGGAATTTTCAAGGCTAGAAACTTTCCATGAGAATTAGCAGGAATATATGGGAATTTAAAAAAAAATCCAGAGTTGCTTATAAAAGGGAATTTAAATATAGTTTTTTAAAAAATCTTGCAACATAATGTTGTTTAAAACAAAAAAATGTAAGTTGAATTTCTTCCCTGAACAGCACATGCACACTGCTTACTAAAGTAATTTCTGAAGATTTTTTGATTAAAATAAATCCCGGCTTGATGAGCGCAAGTATCAGGATTTTTTGATGAATAAAAAATTTGAGAACAGTATTAAAAACAAAGAACAATTTATTTAAAGCAACACTATGTAGTTTCCATGTAAAAATGACTTACAGCTCCCCCATGTGGTTGAAAAGCGCAACAGTGCCTGATATCAGACACTCTTTTGCAGGCAGGGGGAGGGGCGGGGCTGTGTGCTCTACCCTCCACCGCCACTTTCAGAGTGTGCTTGTAGCAGCTAGGAGGCTGCTCAGGCTGCAGCAACAGTACAATTTGTCCATTTAAAAGTTGTTCTATCACTGAAATAATTTTAGAGACATTATTTAAAGGTTAAAAAACTACATAGTGTTGCTTTAAGATAAAAATGTTTTGTAACGATACACACGTTCAAAACTTACATATATTTTTAAACATCATTTTTAAAATGTGTATTACCTTGCTTGCATGTCTGCTTACGACCAAACTAAATGTTTATTTATGCTTGTATATGATAAAGTTTACATACATTCCCAAAATTCCCAAATAATTTCCATAAAGTTTCCAATATGACATATTTCCAAAAGTCCCCAGATTAAGTTCCCATGTAAAGTTTCCAGACATTTACCCTTAACTTTATCAGAAACTAAACCCTGCAACCCTATTCCTAAATCAGAGATACTATTAAAACCTCTTCATCTTGATGCTTTTACATTCATCAAAAGGAAATCATTTATCACACAAACCGATAAACTGGAATAAAAGAGCTTTAAAATGAAACGGATAGCACACTTGAACTTGACTGGCCAGATAATAGCCAAAGTGTTGCTTCATTTTTATTGTGAATCTATCAGTCATCCTCCCCATTTGCAGATAAATGTGTGTTTTCCCGCAGAGCTCGAGCCACCCCTGCACATTTCCATCGAGTCTCTCACACACACACACACACACACACACACACACACACACACACACACACACACACACACACACACACACGCGGGTTATTTTTGAACACCGTGTGCTAGAACAGAGCGTCAGTGAGCGATAGAAACAAAGAAAGAGGGGTTGAATTCTCAGCAGAGATGAGAAGAAAATAAGAGAAATGGAGAAAATCTCTCTGTGTCTATTAATAACACACAGCGCTCATTCACTCATATTTACACTCATTTCCTTTTGCTTTAATCCTTCACTTTCTCTCTTGTAATGAATCAGATCTCTTAGAAATAAAGGGCACTGTTGGGTAGCTTGCGTGTGTTAATTGATGCTTACACACCTGTTTGTAGATTTTTGGCTTGTTGAAAATGTGTAAAAGTGCCCAGATTTCCTCATGAATATTAATGAGATGAATGACGCGTTTAACAGCTGAGCGATTGTAAAGATGTGACTTACTGGACATATTGTCATGACTCACACAGCTTATGACAGCGACGTGCAAGATGTCCAAGCGCAGAGTCAACATGTTCTGATCCAAAATAAATATTGATCCTTTTGTTTTGTTGTAATTGAGCTGTAACATGAATTGGCGTCTCATTTCGCTCTGAGGACCGAATATCAAGCCAGGCTGGAGCTCAGTTCTGTTTCATTTGTAACGTGTGCCCGTTTATAGTCATCGCAGATGCCACTGTAAGCAACGAATCCTATGCATGTTATTTTTGTGTTGATCGCAACCCATTTAGAGACAAAAACACACTGCTAGCCAACTAATGCAAATACTAATCAGTAGCTGTGGAATTATTCTCAATGTAAACACAATTTTGTTGACTATATATCTTTGGTAGTTTCTCAGACTCCATTATCTGTAGAGCCTCCTGTATGCATTTATCTTGTTTATTAAAGCTTGTGATGTCACACAGCTCTTTCAGTTCTTGTTTATTTGGCCGTTTTTAGACTGCTGACGTTCAGGAGCTGAGGATGAGTTCAATCATCACACAAACTGTGAACCCAGTTTCATTCACGCAACCATCTGCTGCCTGACAGATCTCTGTCCTGTCATGTGATCTGTGAGACAGGGTTTTCATTGGCTGCCACCTGTGCCAATCACAGGTAGTTAGGGTTGAAAAATTTCAGGAATTTTCAAGGATTTTAAAACTTTCAAGGGAATTAACCAGAATATATGGGAATTAACCGGAATATATGGGATTAAACACCAGACCAGTTTCATAGAGAATGAGACGTGGTCTGGGAACCCTATGCTTATTTTCTCGTATATGAGGCGTGGTTTACGAACGCCTAGAGCCGTTTATTGGGCGCAACAAATGTCTATTAACTGTGTCTGTACAACTGCTCATAGCCAATCATCTAAATTATACCAGATGACGTATATAGAGCGACATAATTCAAACGTTAACAACTTTTATTTGTCATGAAGGGCAAAATTAGTTATATAGCCAAAAAAAAAAGAAATAAGACACTCACATTTGGTGTGAGAGACCCGGGTTCGAATCCACTGTGACACACCATTGTGTCCCTGAGCAAGACACTTAACCCAGAGGGGTGCAACCTCTGACATATATAGCAATTGTAAGTCGCTTTGGATAAAAGTCAGCTAAATGAATAAGTAAGAGGGTCTATGAGATTCACTCCCTTTTGGAGCCAGTTTCTAGTGGCCAGTCAATGAATTGCAGTTTTAGTTGGCGTCAGGATTGAGATCGGAAGGTTGCCCCTTGGTCTGTCCATATAAACATCCCTCGTCCACTTCATGAAGTGAAATGCACTTCAACATGGTGTTGGGATTCCCCAAGGAAAGGTGCTTAGGGAAGTTTGTGACAGCTGATGTCTCCTTTGCATACTGATGAGTGATCGTGGGAAATACTATAGAAAGACTTAAGTTTGTGTGGGGGTGTGGAGAGAGGTTCATAGGACATCAGATCAGTATCATCACATGAGTTGTGTAATTGTCCCATGTACAGTCCTAATGTTATTTAAACTTATTACACGGCTCTCTGGAATGCTTGATTCTGATTGGTCAGTTGAGACATTTGCAGGTTCGTTCTTTTCAAATAATAACCGCTCCAAAGTAATAACGCATAGCCGGTACTACTTGTACGAGTAAAATCGCTCCGCCCCAATAAAGATCAATAAAGATTACTGTTTGGCGCCATCTTGTGACAAACACTGGACAACCACGACAAGACACAGACAGCTTACTGAGACTGAACTTGACAAAATAGAGCATGACAGCTACGAAGCCAACACACAAAAAAAATACAGAATGGGCATTAAAACTTCTCAAAGACTGGTTAAAGAGAAAAAAATGGAGACAGACAAGTATGAAGCAGAGGATCTTAATAAGGTATTACGATCATTTTATGCATCTGTGCAAAGTTTCGCGGAAGGATAAAAATGTTAATTTAAAACAAATATGCCAATAAAATATTTCAAATTCATATTCATGTCCGGTTTTTTTCTTATGTGACAAGTAGCCGTGTAATAAGCGGGATAATGTAGAGGCAGCCGGTAGTTATCGGGAAATAAGCCCCTTCAGTGTGATACAAGACCCTTTGCTTCACGTCGGGTCCTGATCACACTGTCGGGGCTTATTTCCCGATAACTACCGGCTGCCTCTACATTATCCCTTACATATATTATTTTTCATAATTAATATTTCTTTGTGTACGTGCATCCACATGTACACAGATATTGATAAGATGAACATGGGTAGATTCTGCAGAGCATTGACTTTAATTAATTATAATGTAGTGTGGACTACAGACGTAGTAAAGCTTTTGTAATATTGTGTATCAGAATCTGTTTAGCCTGTAGATGAATGAAGTCTTCTATGTGAAGTGATATTTAAATGCATAGTGTTAAATCTCAAATACACTGGCCACTGGGTTTCCATCCAAACGTGAAGCAAATCTTTTCAAAATTTGCAAAATAACAACAAACAAATGTGAATTAGGTGCGTTTCCAATCTCGTTGTTGTTTGAGCGAATAACAGTGGTCAATACCATTATTTTTTTCGTTCTTCGGCAAGATTTCTGTGCAATACTCTGTGAAATTCACTTTGGTTTTTTTAATACTAATTAGTGGTGTAAGGGATCACAGTTGATCCGTGATCCATACAGATCATGACCCACGGTTCGTCTCGCATGCAATTCGCGGATTAATACGCAAATTTAAATAGGATAAAATTTATCATTTGCATGTGTTTCAAAGGCTTGCAAATGTTTACACTAAGTGATTTTAAACAATTGAACAGATGCACATGTGGTTGAATGTGTCTGGTCCAACTCCAATCAAACGTGATTATCCCTATGCCCTTCAAAGATCAGAACACTTGATGTATAAACTTGAGAGAGAGTTGTGCTACTGTGTCTCAAACTGTAGTCCATTAAGATTTCATTTGGCAAATAAAGCACTGACAAACAACGTAATTTTCACTTTATGTGGAGCGTCTGTTTATTCTGTATCTTCTTCCCGAAGCGCCGGTTGGAATTCGTCCTCCGTCTGTGTGTGTGTGCGTGCGTGCGTGCGCGTGTTTAAGTGCACTCAACAAATGTAGGCATGTCCTAATGATCAGTCTACTTATTTTTATGTCCCACAGCTGACATGGAATATTATTAACCGGTTCAGGATCGTCAATTTTAGGGTTGAACCGGAAACATTAAAATACTGTTTCTGTTCGGAACTAACCAACACAAAAATCTGGTGCAAAGCCCTGACAGTGGTTTTGGTAACCTACTGTAGTAACCGACAGTAAATAAAACAAGACTAGCAGTGCAGCTTGTAATTATCAAACTGAATGCTGTGGAGAGAAGAAGGAATGCAGAGTTTTTGATGCAGGCACTAACAGCAAGGGCATTAAGACAACGTCAAACTCCATATATGATAAAGACAACGACAATGGAAACGGATAGACAATCAGTCACATAAGTTTAATGTTCGCTACGTCAAAATGTATTCAGCAAATGCATTTCCATCTTTCATTATTCACATTTATTTAATCAAAAAACACCAAGTAAGGGTAAAAACGTTTTTTTTTTTTCTTTGCAAATTAAGTGATTTTTATTCTAAATTTGGCATTTCCATTACTGGTTTTCTAATGTGATACCTCAGAATGTGCATAAAATCAGCGTGATGTAAACCCATCTAGTAAATGCAGGAGTTATTTCTGGTAGCAGAAAGCTAAAGACGTGTTGGTTTCTTTAAGTACTTGTCTGTCTAAACCATGTGTTATTTTTGGGGGGGGGCTGAATGTGGTTGTAGAATGTGCTTGTCACTTCTGTAAATAATGGTGTCCCGCTGTCAGAGAGATGTATTTAGGGATGTAACATTACACTGGTGCTGATGAGCATCATTCATTTACTCTTGGCAGTGTGGTTGTTGGCTTAAATCCCTCACTGTGACCCTTCAGTGCCTCTAATCGACCCCAATAAGCTGCCGCTGTACTACTGACCCTCATGTTTTAGTATTAGTTAGTCTGAATTCAGTGATATTTTGTATAAATACTCATGACAGTGAGCTTTAGTGAATGTTGTGCGAATGCTTATGTGAACTGTGTGTACCCACAGGACGAGTGGTGGAATGATGCCAGTTTGAATGCCAGTCTGTGGCATATGCCAACGTATTGCAGTTATCCTGAATGTGTGTTTCAGGATCTCTAAATAAAGGGTTCATGCTCGCTCACTCTCTCTCTCTCTCTGTGTGTGTGCTTAAGCAGTAGGGGGAATGGATGAAAATAGATGTGTTTTTCCACTGAGTTAAGGGGTGAGAGAGTGTGTTTGTGTGGGTGCAGGACGGGCAGAAGTGGATGCAGTGCTGTTGTTTTTGGAGGGGAGCTGTACCTGAACAGATGGTTTACCTCAGTGTGATTCAGGCACTGAAAGAGATCTAAACACATGACAGAGGACACTGATGCATTCTAGTGATGCACCGATGTATCGGCCGCCGATATTTATCGGCCGATTTTTGATGAATTTGAAACCATCGGCATATCGGCAATAGCACGAGAAAGGCCGATACCGCTTGTTTATTAATTAACTGCATAAAGAAATCCATTATATGTAAAAAAAAAAATGAGTTAATGTTGTTAATAAAATAAATGCTGAATAGCAAAAACCACCTTTGAAGGTTGTCATGCTGTCTTACTATATTTGTTTTAGCTTAATTTGTGCCTCTCTTATTATGTTGGTCAGTTGAATGTTAATTAGATCCAATCCATGTTCAGTAAAAATAATTTGATGCAGAAATAAACTAGCTAATAGACCAACTGTATAGTATTGTATACAAGTGTTTAATATCGGTATCAGCATCGGTATCGGCCAGAAGTTGTCTGTTTAAATCGGTATCGGCCCAAAAAAAATCCTATCGTGCATCCCTAAGACATTCAGCATGCGCTTTAGTCCTACAGTCAATTTGTAATTTTAGGGAATTGAATCTCATTGTCTCTGAACGGCAATAGTGAAGGAATTTGTGAAACCTTTTTAGTTATCTTCTCTGATATTTTGGTTTCTGGGTTGTTACACGGCCCAAGTTAAAATCCTGATATTTAATGATATTCTGGATATTAATCCTAATGCAAAATGCGAAAATGGGGTAAATGCGTTTCCATCTCCCATTATTCGGATTAAAGGGTCGTTCACATTATAACAATAACTATAAAAAATTTAGTTTTAAATATCGAGAAAAGTGGAGTTCACACCACAGCTATAACGATTAATATACAATGAACAATATCGCTGGGATCACCTTTTTTGGCTGATGATCGATAAACCATTGACAGCCAATGAAATCTTTTTTAACTTCAAGTGCACGCAAATTTGAAATGACAGATGACAGCGGAGAAGCTCATTGCTGAGGTCTATAACATAAAATAACCTCCGGTATCCAGTGCTGATGAAGTTGCTGTGAAATTGAATACGTAATGCTTTTTATTCCACTACATTGATTACGCCAAAAGGTGAGATATTAGATTACAAACTACTTAAACTCACTGTTTATAATAACGCAAACGTGGCGTGTTGAGGACATCTGCTGGTTATACCCGCTGTGTAAATGCAACAAGAACAGCATATTTATACATTTAATGACAATTACAAGCGTTTTTGTTAAAGGAAATATGTGATTAGTTAAAGTCGCCATGAAACGGAAGTATCAATTGCCTAATTTTCCCCATGGTGACGTGTATCTGAGTAAACCGGCCTCTGAAATGAAATAAGGCAGAGCTGGATTTGAATTTGTCCATCGAGATCTGATTGGATCATTTGAAGTTGGGTCATGTTGCTAATTGCTAATCGCAGCGATATTCTTCCAGACCTCGCCCACCTGCCATACATTATGACCGGAAGTAAAGCGAGATCGTTTTTAGGAGGGGATGAGATTTGCATTTTTTAAGAAAGATTATGAGGGCACATACATTTTTAAAAATTAATTAAGCTCACAGATAAATCATTTGTAAAAAAAATACCACAATATTACAAAACAAATTACAGTTTTTATTTTACTTTCATTGCGACTTTAAAGCAATTAAACGTAAATGATTTGCGCAAGCGCTGCGCCTTGCGATTGAATTAGCATAAAGTTATCGTCCGGAGGTGTGGAGGCTAATACAGTTATAGTTATAGTTAATGTTATAATGTGAACGGCTCTTAACGTTTTTTTTTTTTTTGCGAACCTCAAGCGAGCGTTAAAACTTTTTTTTTACAAATTAAGGGATTTTTATTTAAAATTTGTCGTTTCCATCACTCATTTCTTATACTTCTACCATCTAGTGTTAAGGAATCATGAACATTTTTGTAGCCAATGCACAGATATTCTGTGCGTTTGCTATTTCTGTATCAGAGCAGTTATGTCACCTGTGTCGGCCGAGAGAGAGAAAGAGAGAGCGAGAGATGAAATTGGTTTCCTTTTCAGTGTGAGGGCGGTGTGGGGGGCGAAAGATGTAGGAAAGGATGTATGGGAAGGGGGGTAAGAGTTGTGATGGGGTGTAGTGTGTATGTTCTGCCTGCCCGCTACACAAACTACACACACACACACACGAACGCATGCACACACACACACGGGTAATTGGGGTGCTTCATTAAGGTGCGAGTGTTTACATGTATGTGTGTGTAATTGGGGGTCGGGGTAAATGTGCACCACATGGGGCGGAGGGAAATCTATTCTCTCTTGGTGACAGAGCCTGTTGCCATGGAGCTCCTCATTCTATTGGTGGAAACCTCATCCAATGAGGTGGCAGTTTCATCATTGAGAATTTTCTCTCTCTCTCTCTCTCAAATGGGGAGCATTGCATAAGATTTGTAATGGGAGCCAAAATGGGCCCAGATTTTAACCTGACACACTTATTTTTAGAGAGTAAAAGATGGAGCTGAACTCTTTTTCTCCCACACATCACAGTCTTAAACCGTGTTCTCCGTTCTTCTGAATTGGTTTGATTTGGTCAATATATATTTGTGTCAGGTGTGTCATGTATTGTGTGTTTTTATTTTAATGAAGCTCAGCTGTTTTATAGTATTAACTAGGGATGCTAAACAATTAATCGCGATTAATCGTTAGCAGAATAAAAGTTTTTGTTTACATCACATATGTGTGTAAACTGTGTATAATAAATATGTATATATATATATATATATATATATATATATATATATATATATATATATATATATATATATATATATATATATATATATATATATATATATATATATATATATATATATATATATATGAATACATGCATGTATAATTTTAAGAAAAAAAAAAGTATATATTAAGTATTTATATATAATATAAGTTATACATAAATATACAAATGTATATACACATGTAAACATTTCTAAAACATATACATGCATGTGTGTACATTTATTTATAAAAATTTATTATACACCGTTCACACACATATATGATGTAACCAAAAACTTTTATTCTGCTAACGATTAATTGCGATTAATCGTTAAGCATCCCTAGTATTAACACTTATACTCTTGGGAATAAAAGGAAAACATCTGGACTATTTGAGTATGGTGCACAATAATCATGAAAATGTTGCAGTGTAATATCATAGTTTCTTGCAGTGGTTTGTGTGGGATGATTTTGTGATGGGATTGTCTCTTCCTCACTTATCGTCAGTTCTTGTGACGACGTCCTCCTCCTCCTCACAGTCCTGCAGGAGCGACTCTGACTCACTTGACCCCCCCTCACGGGTTCGATCCTCTCCCCTTATTTCTCATTACTCGCTGCTTCATCACCCCATCTGTGTGCAGCAAGATGTTTCATATACATCAGCTGTGTCTGTTTGCGTGTCTGTTTGCGTGTCTGTTTGCGTGTCTGTTTGTGTGTGTGTGTGTGTGTGTGTGTGTGTGTGTGTGTGTGTGTGTTAGTTTGTGTTGGCTGTTTAAGCAGGGAATCCTTTTGTGACGCACTTTTCCTGCATTAGTGATTTGGCCATTCAACACACAGTACTGAATGTATTCAACAACACACACACACACACACACACAGTTATTATTAGAGAAAATACTTTTTCTTTGTTTCTCTGCACACATGGGTCTTGTTTTTATCACTTTACCCTTATATCTCTCTATCATATACTTGATGAATATGACGGCTGTGTTGTGTTTTGTTGTGTTCCTGTTTTGTAGCTTTGTAGGCGGCTGGCAACATTGAAAGCTCATTGGCTGCTTGAAAGACTTTGGTTGTTTTTCTCTTATTCTCATATTTATTTTTAATAGCACACTCTCTGTCTCTGCCCTCCTCTTCCTCACTAACATTAATGGCAGCAGATGAGGATGACGTTGGCATCTCCTTGGTAACAGAAAGAGAGAGAGATGGGAGCAATGGGTACTTCTGTCATTGAGTGTCACTTTATCTTGTGACCCTCTGTATTTCTCCTTCATGTGCTCACCGTTGTTTTTTTCGAGAGCGTCTCATTGCTGCAGTATACGTGTGTGTGTGTGTGTGTGTGTGTGTGTGTGTGTGTGTGTGTGTGTGTGTGTGTGTGTGTGTGTGTGTGTGTGTGTGTGTGTGTGTGTGTGTGTGAGTGTGAGAAGATGATTGGTTGCTTGATGTCATGTGCTCCTGATGACGTGTTTTCTGCAGTCGGGAATCCCAGCTATTCAATATCTCTCTCTGTTGCTTGCTCGCTCGCTCTCTCTCTCTCTCTCTCTCTCTCTCCCCCCACCCGTCTGGCTGTGTCTCTCTGCAGTATGACGTCAGTATTGGAGTTTCCTCTTCTGGTTGTCTCAAGTCAAAATGTACAATGCTCTTCAAAGCATTTTATTTCTTTTAATAAGGTTGTCAACCAAAATATTTGAATTTTGATCATATTTGTAGTTTTGTGTAGCAAAAATTTATATCTTGCTGTTTTGAGAAATGTTTGTGTTTGGTAAAAAATAAAGTTTGATTTTTATTTTTGACAAACAACTTCCTATATGTCATTTAAATGTAACAGTCCCGTGTGAAGTGACCAGCTCATTATCAGTTTATCAATCATCACACTAGCAGTGTAACAATACATCAATATATGGATCCAACGATACAATGTATCAATGCCACACGATACTCCAGAATCAAATTGAAATTGTATCAGAGATTTTCTTACAGTATCAGCAAACATTGTATCGCTGGCTGAGATTATCAATATTGTCACAATATTCATAACCCTGATTATGTTAACAATATTACTTAATGACTGTAGAAACATGCAGCTGATTATATTTTAAACAAGAGGGATAGTTTGACTCGGCTTGCTTTAAACACATAAAACTTAACAAATACATAAAAGATTACTACTTTGTGTTCAGACAGATGCTAGCATGAGTGTACGTGTGAGATAGAAAAAGAAATGCAGCTGTGTATGATGCGTTGGATTTATAACACAAAACGAAATGAGTGAAATGACAGTGCAATGTACTCAACCTTCTTAATATCTTTCTAAATCATCATTTGATTGGACTGCTAAAAGTTGAACAAAACTGGAGGAAAAGTGCAGAAAAATTCACGATAACTGGATCATGTTCACTTAATTTGCATGAGGTCTTATGGCAGCTAGGTGTAGTTTGTTTTACATCAACTATACAGTATATTTATAGAGTAAATACTGTGTATGGTGTTGTTAAAAAATAGCTTATAGCTTCATAGACACTTTTGTTTGATGTGTTCATGTGTGTACTATTAAATCTACACTAAACCGTCTCATCTAACGGTGTTGTTTCTGTCCAGCAGGTGGTGCTGTGAGAACATTGTGAAGGATGCAGGAGCTCTGAAAACACACATGCTTTACCATGATGTCCCCTTCACCCTCGTCTCAGCTATAGGAGAGCTTTAACCCCTCAACACACACACATCACTACAACTCAAGGTGTGTCAGGTAAAATCAGGTTTGCATTTAAAAGGCAAATATCATAAAAATCTGACTTCATGTTTAAGTGCTATAATTGGGTCCCCAGTGCAAGAAAATATGATCAAGATCAACCCAGTAACTTAGTTTTGGTAAACCATTCTCTGCAAGCATGTGAAAAATAGCTCATTGAAATCTGGCTCCCCTTGTGATGTCAGAAGGGGATCTTACTATAATAATACCACACCTTCATCTTCACTATCCAACCACGGCACTGCCATTTAGTGCAGAGATCAGCTCATTTGCATTTTAAAGGGCACACACAAAAACGGCACATTTTTGCTCACACCTACAAAGTGTCAATTTAAACATGTTATGTTATTATAAATTATCTGTGGGGTATTTTGAGCTAAAACTTCACATATGTACTCTAGAGATGTCAAAGATTTATTTTACGTCTTCTAAAAGTCTGGTGAAATGTCCCCATTTATTGCTGTTAGGGGGTGTGCACACCAAAGCTTTTACGCCCGCGGCCGGTGCATGTTTTCAATTGTTTCCAATGGAAGCTTAGTGTTTTTCAAATAAGCCAGCAGCTAGCTTTTTTTTTCGCGCTGAAAATCGGCGCTCAGCGTTTTTTCTGCGCTCGGGGCATAGCGTCGAGAGTTAAAGGAGATTCATGAAAAGCTCCGCTCGTCAATTTTAGTTCTCACATGGCCGTCCAATCACAGTGGAGGAGGGGTGGGACAAATATCACAACAACCAACCGGCACATCGTTCGATAACTGATAACAAAGCAGAAATATCACCGCAACCAAAGTGCTTAGCTGATAAAAGTTGGCAAACACCCACAGTCGGCCTGGCGTTTTGAACTGCATTTAAATGCTTTGATGTACACGCCCCCTTAGGCTTGTTAAGTGCAGATTTACAGAGCATTGGTCAATACATTAGTGTCTTAATGAAATTACATTCGCCAGTGTTTGTGCCTGTTAGTGTATAAAACTAATGCAATGCATATTAATGTGCATCTATAGAGTATGAAAATAAATAAATCTTCACTCATGTGCATCACTCATATGAACTTTACTCTTACGTCCCTTGATTCTTTGTACAGTACTATTATAATAACAAATATAAAGCTGTAGCTGTGTCTTTTCTCTGTGTTCAGCGTGCTGTGTTTTCTGAGGGAAGATGTCATTGGTCTTCCCCTCCGACGGGATGGAGGGGGGCGACATCCTGCCCGCTGACGGTCCAACAAACACCCGTGGTAAAAGCAGCCCATCTGCACCTGCTAAAGACACCAACACAGACGGCCCAGAACCTGACGAGAACCTTTCACAGGACGCACAGGTACCAGAAACTACCTGACGCTTACAAATTCAAAACAGATGTATGTAAACGTTATTGAGACACAGCTGCATGCATCAATCCATAAAACTCTGAATGCTTTCTTTGTTTATAACAGTTAAGATTTTAGCTTTTGAGAAATCGTTTTTTTTAGAAGTCTTGAGAAACTGAATGGATATTGTGCTTATTTAACTCTTCCCCTGCCAGCATTTCTTTTAAGTGGCCAGCCAGTGCCAGCATTTTTATTGGTTTTCACAAAAGTTTAATGCCTTCAAGAAAATGTTGTTCTTTAAATATATAAACATACTTTTATCTTCATTTCTTCTCTTTTTATCACCTCTCAAATATGGGTAGGTTTCTTCAAAAATATCAAATTTCCAACAAAAAGCTGAGATAATTGCATTTCTTTAGTTAGAGATCAGATTCAGAGTGCGGATCAAAAGCTTGAACTGTTTTTGGTCTTGGTGGATGCTTCAGTGTTTTATAAGTTGTGTAAGAGCGCCACCTGGTGGATAATAGCGGAAATACGGTTTGCCGTAGAAACTCGTCATTGGCAGGGAAAGAGTTAACAGTAGGCTCCTGCATTGGTTCACTAATTTTTCTAAAGTTAATGAAGGAATCATTTAAATGGTGTATTTAACGGTAAACATTATCGTTCATCCATACAGAAACGATGTCAGAATCACGGACACACTAGGAAACGAGCCAAGGTAAACTTTCACGTGTTAATCGAGAGCGACTTTTGTCAGCAGTTCACAAAACTTCATCTAAACTGAACTGATACTGAACTTCATGTGAAGTGAAACTCTAAGGATGAGTTTTGATTGAGTTTTTCATTTGTCTGAGATTTTATTTAATCTTCTATAATCCTCCAATCACCTGCTGTTCTGCTTTTTGTCTCAGTCTAATGCGAAGCTGAAGCTGGTGAGAAGTCTGGCAGTATGTGAGGAGTCCTGCGGTCCGTTTTCAACAGATGGATTTCCAGAATCACAGGTAAAACCTCTCGCATGCAAAATACAGCAACAAAAGTTTCATCACGTGGTAAACATTTGTGAACTGTCTATCAACTGAGACCTGGAGAAGTCATGCAAAAAACAAAGAAACTCATATTTATAGATCCTTTTCATTTTGTAAGCTATGTGTTTGAATATTGCTTTTCTCTCATGAATAATTTAATGAGCTTTTCAATGACTGTAGAAGGAGACCAATGACTGTCTGAAGAGCTCCTAACTGTGTTTGTGTTTAATCTCAGGACATTATTCAGCTTCACATCAGCTGTCCGTCAGATAAAGAGGAAGAGAAGTCCTCAAAAGATGAGTATGAGAATGAAGAGCGAGAGAAAAAAGATAAAACGCCGCGCAAGATGCTTTCCCGTGGTAAGATGCTTTGCTCTTTCATTAGCCGTAAGTTTTATCAGATGATGACCTAATATATAAATGTCCATACGCTGAATCTTTGTGGCTTCACCAGATGCTGAAGTTCAGATCACGTGCAGTCTGGATGATTGCTAAAGATCTGAATGTGATGATTAAATTTCTTCTTTGTTTTATTTCTGGACAGACTCTAGTCAGGAATACACAGATTCTACAGGCATTGATGTGCATGAGTTTCTGGTCAACACGCTAAAGAACAACCCCAGGTACAGCAATCTTCTTACCTCATCTCTTTATTATACACCTGCCCGTCTGCAGAATTATTTGCATATTACACATCCTATATAGTACGGCTGGGATGATTAAACGCGATTTATACTATTAGTGCCTGTCAGGTATCGACTCTGCAATATTATGCATAGATCTTTCATGGACATGCATTTGAAAAAGCAACTCGTCAAACATAATCATTATAAATATTCTTTATTATCATGAAAATACCTGAAAAGATTTGATGAACAGCGATATAAATATATGCTTACAGTCATTTTCTGGAGCTGCGTGTGTAAATGGTACTGTTTCTGCATGAGAGCGCCCTCTGGCTTTTGCATGTAGCGACATTTTAACATTGGGAAGCATTGCAAGCAGAATCACATGATTTATCATCCCAGTCCTACTACATTGTATACAGCGTTAAAGGATTAGTTCATTTTCTTAAAAAAATCCAGATAATTTACTCACCACCATGTCATCCAAAATGTTGATGTCGTTCTTTGTTCAGTCGAGAAGAAATTATATTTTTTGAGGAAAACATTGCAGGATTTTTCTCATTTTAATGGACTTTAATGGACCCCAACACTTAAAACTCAACACCTAACAACACTCTAAACGATCCCAAATGAGGCGTAAGGGTCTTATCTAGCGAAACCATTGTCATTTTTACAATTAAAAAAATGCACTTTTAAACCGCAACTTCTCGTCTATCTCCGGTCCTGTGATGCGCCAGTGCGACCTCACGCAATACGTCAAGAGGTCAAGAATGATGTATGTGAAACTACGCCCCAGTGTTTACAAGTGTGGAGAAAGAGGAGCGTTCAGACGTTTTTGTATGTTGAATGATACTAATGAATGTCTTTGTGTCAGTTTATTGTTTAAAATGGTCAGCAAATGTGTTTCATTTATGTAACACATGATCTTACCATGTCACTATGCAATTACGTGAGGTCACGCTGGCGCATCACAGGACTGGAGATAGACGAGAAGTTGTGGTTTAAAAGTGCATTTTTTTTTTTCAAAAATGACAATGGTTTCGCTAGATAAGACCCTTACGCCTTGTTTGAGATCGTTTAGAGTCCTTTAAAACTCTGTTGAAAAAAACTGTTAAGTGTTGAGTTAAGGGCGATTTATAGTCGTGCGTAGGTCCTACGGCGTAGCAGCGACGGCGTAGGTTCCGCGTCGGTTTTCATTTATACTTGTGCGTCGCCGTCTGCGTCGACGTGCAAACACACGCGAAACCGCTGGTTGGCAGTAATCACGCGTGTAACCACAGTAGCAGCAGAAGTCGTCACAGAAGAAGAAGCTAAGCAAGTTAACCCACAAACGAAGACGAAATAGCAACTTGTTGTGTATAATTTGAGAAGACCAGCAATGATGGAAGTAGATAAACAGCGACTTATGTTTCAGTTTGAGTTAAATCACTCCTCAACTTGGCTCACCTTTGTTTTCACCGTCTCAAACGGAAATACCTATGACGCAGTTTTTTTACCTGACGGGAGGGGTTCTGGTGGACCAATCACAGCGCTTACGGTCCGCGTAGAGCCGACGCGCTGTTAGAAATTTTGTGAGGTGCGCGTCAGGCTACGCAGAGCTACGCACAGGCTACGGATAGCCTACACCGTAGCTACGCCGTAGGACCTACGCAGGACTATAAATCGCCCGTTAAGTGTTAAGTGCTGGGGTCCATTAAAGTCCATTAAAATGAGAAAAAGTCCTGGAATGTTTTCCTCAAAAAACATAATTTCTTCTTGACTGAATAAAAAAGACATCACAACATTTTTGATGACATGGTGGTGAGTAAATTATATGGATTTTTTTTTTAAGAAAATGGACTAATTTTTAAAGCTTCTGCATCCAAATACATATTTAAAGTAGTTTGTTTTTGTTCATGAGTTGTAAAATGCTGATTTTTAAAGTGGGTGGTATTATCATAATAAGATCCCCTTCTGACATCACTAGGAGCTATTTTTTCACATGCTTGCAAAGAATGGTTTACCCAAACTAAGTTACTGGGTTGATCTTTTCACATTTTCTAGGTTGATAGAATCACTGGGGACCCAATTATAGCACTTAAACATGAAGTCAGATTTTCATGATATGACCCCTTTAAATGTTTTTAAAACAAACTTGAGTAAAATAAGATGAATAATTTGAACGCATTGCTTGCATGTAGTGTACGTGCTCTGTGTAGACACAGTTTCATGTGTTTCAGTGCTGATGTATAATGTCAATATTTTTTATCATCAGCAATGCAATGGATTGAGATTTCAATTGTTTTGATCGTGTGTGTGTGTCTCTGTGTGTTTTAGAGACAGAATGATGCTGCTGAAGCTGGAACAAGATATACTGGAGTTCATTAATGATGAGAAGTAAGTCTATATATAAATATATATACAGAACCTGGACCAGCAACCGCATTTTTAGACATTCATGTTAAAATGCTTTTATGTTTTTACAATTAATGTTTTGATTCTAACAAATCACACTGACATCTGTTGACTAAATGTCTGTAAACGTAACTAAGACGAGCTCGGATCATTTAGATTTGTTTGCGCTGTGTAATAACTCTCAGACATGAATTTTGTTTGTTTGTATTTGTTGATGAGTAGTTGATGTTTGTGTCCCTCTGTTGGTGACATGAGGGCATTGCAATACCTCTTTATCTCATTACTCAATGAAGGACAGTTTAAAGTTAGTTCATATAATGGCTTCTAATAAATGAGCAGTTTTGTTTTTCAGTGTATTTGCTTTATTGAATGTTACTTTTTTTCACGTTTTTTAGTAATCAATATAAGAAGTTCCCTCAGATGACCTCATATCACCGCATGCTCCTGCATCGAGTCGCCGCCTATTTCGGGATGGATCACAACGTGGACCAGACAGGCAAAGCCGTCATCATCAACAAGACCAGCAACACACGCATGTAAGATGTCAATGATTGATCCTAAAGCATCTACTGTGGTAAATCTCATTGTAAAGACCCTGTGTCTGTGTGTTCTAGACCCGAGCAGAGGTTTTCTGAACATATTAAAGACGAGAGGAACGTGGATTTCCAGAAAAAGTTCATTCTGAAGCGAGATGATGCCAGCATGGATAAAGATGATAATCAGGTCTGTGTGCTAATGCGCTGTGTGGGGATAAAAATAGGAATTCTGGATAGAAAAGATTCCAGTTTTCCCTTGCATATGAAGCCTTTCCAACAGATGTTTTTCTTTTCATAAAATGTAAAACAACAGGTTTGTTTGTTTGTTTGTTTGTTTTGTTGTGGTGTGGTGTGTTGTGGTGTGGTGTTCTGCACTCATGTTTGTGTAATCTCTTCAGATCCGAGTGCCGCTTCAGGACGGCCGTCGCAGTAAATCCATCGAGGAGCGAGAGGAAGAGTACCAGCGTGTCAGAGATCGCATTTTTGCACGAGAGGTAAATACTTATAAAATGTTATGAGACTTTTCTGCACTGAATCTGTGCCTTTAGATTTTCAAAGAATACTGATCTGATATATACTTGTGGTGGTAGTTGGTATAAAAGGCAATCATTATTCCCCACCGACAAACAAATGGTCTGCTATACGTGTGACAAACAACTAGTAATGTGTGACCTAACCCAATACTTTCAATATTTTTTGAATGATAGAGCCAAAGTCAAAAAGTGTTACTTTGTGTACCGCTTTACCCTGTTAATGATAGACAATGTATGTCTAGAGATGATAAATGAAAGAGTTTCTGTCAGTAATAATCTTCTTATCTGTACTTCTGTTGTTTTAATGAAGGATTCTCACAAAGTACTGTAAAATGTCAATCTTAGAATCAAGCAGAAAATGACCGATGTGTGTTTTTTTTTCTAGTCCTCACAGAACGGATACATGAATGATAACAGGTGAGATATCACTTTCACCGAGTACGTCTATGTAACCTGACCATCACTAACTTTCATCACACGTTATTCTTTCATTAACTTTCTCTTAGGGCTTTTAATCAGTCCGTCTCATAATATTGCTTATGTGTTGATTTCTAATAACCTTGGGATAATCTCGACAGTTAATACTTTAGTTCTGATAACCAGACGTACTCTTTCTGTATGAGTTTAAGTATTACAGTTAAAGTCAAGGTGATGTTGTATTGCGTGCATTTCAGTTTTTTTGACATCAGGATTCCGGATTGAATCATTTCAAACGGTCTCAGTGACCGAGATGAATATATTTCTAGTTTATTCACGGCTACCCCTACACAAACATGAACACGCACTTACTGTAACCGACAGCCGCTGTTTTCTTCAATGTGACCTCTACAGACTGTCCACTGAAGGCTACTCCTCATCCTCACAAAAGAGGAGACAGATATTTAGGTATTTTCTCTGCTGTGTATTGCCACGCGTGTGCGTGCGTCTCAGTGCTGACCGTGTTTTGCTTTGCGTTGGCTCAGTGCACTGTTGGAATTGCTAGGGCTCGTGCATGGCAGCTACTGTATGTGGGTCAGTCTCTCTGGAAAAGGACAAACTGTTTTTGCACTTTCTGATATGCAAATGCTTTTTGTGTGTGTGTGTGTGTGTGTGTGTGTGTGTGTGTGTGTGTGTGAAGATCGCTCATCTGCTTGAGTTAGGTGGTATGACTGATGTTATATCACTGAAGTGTTTTATGATTAGTTGGTTAATGTTTTAAAGATCATATAACACACACAGTTTATGAACCCATTCACTAAACCCCTGCTGTCTGGGAAAAACAAACTGCATCAACTGTTGTCTTAAGATAGGGCTACTTGAAAAGCTGAACAAGGTTTTTCTCCTTACTTTCAAAAACACACTTCTTTTATCGTGCTATTGTTAATATATGACAAAGCTGTCGCGTGCAGTGACTTCTACTCGAAGGAACAATGTTAATGGTGAGCGTTTTTTGCTTTTACTCTGATTGACATGTGGGTGTGCTTTTCCAGGGAAGTACCCATAAAAGGAATAAGTGGTCCATGATACGTAACAGTTAACAATGTTTAAAAAAAAACTTTCCGCTACTTGTAGGAAAGAGGAAGTGTGAGGTGTGAGTTCGGCTCAGAATCATTCATCAGCATAGAACGGTGCGTCAAGCACTCCTTTATAGTCTTATCATAAACAAAAATGCACGCGAGTGGTTTCTGAAGAGAGAAATAATAAATATGCAAACTTCAGACGCTGTGTAGAAGTGCAGGACTTTACAGGTCACGTGTCTTTTCTTGCAGATGCCAGCAAATCATTGGCAGTGTGAATGAACAAAAACAAACGATCCCGGAAAAATCCAGGATGCATTTTCCGTGTATTTTCTGGAATTTCTGTGTGGAAAGGGCTTTGATAAGTCAGAATGCCCCCAAACTTTTTCCACACCATTGACGAGTTAACTCGTCAATTAAGAGAAACCGCTTTCCCGTCAATGATGAGTTTTTCCGACAATCCATATTTCCGCTATTACCCACCAGGTTGCGCTCTTACCCAACTTATAAAACCCAGAAGTATCCCCTTAGGGCAGGGTCCTGGAGGGCCACAGTCCTGCAAAGTTTTTTCAAACCCCAAATAAGCACACCTGAAAAATCTAATCAAAGTCTCCAGAAATACTTAATTAAATTAATTTAAGGTGTGTTTGATTAGGGTTGGAACTAAACTCTGCAGGACAGTGGCTTTCCAGGACCCAGGGTTCCCCACTCCTGCCTTAGGGCAAACAGTTCAGACTATGTGTATGTTATAATCCTCGCTCTGATCTCTATCAAAAGTCTTTAACCAAAACACAATTATCTCAGCTTTTTGGTCAAATTTTTTTAATTTTGAAGAAACCTATCCATATTTAAGAGGTGATAAAAGAGAACAAATGACTGTTTTTTGTTTGTTTGAAAGCAGAGGGTCTGTTCTTTCATTTGATTTATTGTTTGTTTATATATTTAAAGAAGAACACTTTCTAGAAGGCATTCAATTTTTGTGAAAATCATAAAAAAATGCTGTCGCTGGCAACTTTTTTTAAATCCATGGTTTGGTTTGAATAGTGTGAGTGCACCCTAAACACTACATTGACATTTCTAGTGCATATACAGTACACATCATTATACTACCCAGCTCTACCTGTTATTATTGTTACAAAATAGGATGTTCACAACCCGTCGGTGGACTTATGCTGAAACACAGTGGGTGATGTTTCCTCATGTTAGCTTTGGAGAGAAATGACATAAATGTTGAATTTTTCTGCATTCAATAGTCCTGATGTCTGTCAGGTTAATAACAGACACTTGTTTTGTGTTATCATCAGCAGAGCCGCAGGTTCATTCTAGAAAACATCTCACAACATCACCACATTTATAGATGTGAAAGAAACACTGATTAAAGTCTTTTGTCCAATCAGAAAGATTTAAAGTTTTTATTCACATTCACAGATCTTATTTATTTATCTGGTGTAGAACTGCCACTGTTGCATTTATTATGGTGTTAGATGACGTGTGCGTGTGTTCATGCGTGTGTGTCATAGGGCTGCACTTGTTGTGTTAGTACAGTAAATGGTTAAAGGGAATCTCAATGTTTGATCTGCATGAGTTAAACCGCAGGTCACACTGCACTGTTGTATTAAATGCTCGTGTGGTGCAGCCGGGCTCTGTGTGTGTTTCATATTAGGGCTGCAACAACTAATCGATAAAATCCATAATGAAATCGATAAGGAAATAATTGTCAACGCATTTCATTATTGATTAGTTGGTCTGTGACGTCACATGCTCCTGTGCGGACACACGTCTGCTTCACACAGCACTAGATGTGCACTTATAATTAAAGTCGGGCGCTGTTTCTTCATACAACGCGAGGTGCACATTTATCAGGCGATTCTACTCACCGCATGACTGACTTGGTTAAAGTGAATACTCAAATTTACTGCCTTATTTAGCTATAAGTGAAAAATCTAATTGAGTAAATGTAGTTTTTATCCGATTAGTCGATTAATCAGAAAAATAATCGCCTGTTAATCGATTATGAAAATAATCGTTAGTTGCAGCCCTATTTCACATAAAAGCACAATATGACCGTATGTGAAATGCTGTTTGTGAATGATTGTATTTGTTCATGGACCGTCTGTGTGTTATTGTGTTGAAATGAAGTTATCAAAGCACCTAAACGGGATAATATTAGTTATGTCTGGTTGTCGTATTAATTATTGTTGTCTGAATCTTGCCGAGCTCCCGTGATGATGCGTGCATGAGTGCTTGTTTGCGCTGGTGTGCGTTTCCTTCATTCAGATTGAGTGTTTGTACGTCTGCAGGGGTAACAGGGAGAGCTCCAGCCGGGCATCCAGCAGTCGTCAGAGCAGCACAGATTCGGACATGAAGAGTCTGGAGCCGCGGCCGTGGAGCAGCACCGACTCCGACACCTCCAACCGCACGCTGAGGCCTCCGGTCACCAAAGCCAGCAGTTTCAGTGGAATCTCAATCCTCACCAGAGGAGACAGTCTGGGCAGTCGAGGGTCACAGGGCAGCACCAGGGGCTCCCGTACAGGTGAGAGGTCAACTGAAATACACGGACAGAGCCCAGAGGTCAATGCTGTAAGGCAGCGCTAACTTGAAAGAGCTTAAAAATCCAAATGTCTGGATGTGCTAAGCTAACAGAGACTTGCAGCTTTAACTACAGAAAGAGGCTAGATGCTAATGCTTATTACCTGGCGCATTGTGGCGCAAAGTGTTTTTTGCTAGTTTCAGTCCGACACCGTTATCATTTTCACGTCCAGCGCCACATTATTTAAATAGCAAATGCATTTGTTCCCATTTCTGCACCCAAGGGCGTGCTGTTCTAAAAATGATGTATGTTTAGGTGCATTGTTGGCGTGTTGCTATTTTGAGGCATCTAAAATAGGACAATATTTTTTTTTATTTAAAGAGTGCGTTAGTAATATGTGCCTAAAAAAGGGACGACAACACATGTACACATGGACACGCAACAGCACATAAACATTTTCTGAAATAAAAAATTAAAGGATTGAAAGGTAAGAGATTATTAATGTGTCTCTTGGACATACATGAGGACTGATTACAGAAAGGTTTAGAAGGCATGAAGAGCTGCTTCACTTTTTTTGGTTTTTAAAAAGTGCTAACATTGCATTTATTTAGATTTTTATTAATTCTACCCCACTGATTTATTGTATATGATGACTGCTTGCAGTTTTTCTGCTTACAAACTGCACCATGTAAATAGGCAAACGGCATGGCGTGAGCGAAACTTGCTTTTGAAGGGGATGAGAGTTAAGACTGTCATTGGTTTAATGCACATATCACCCAAAACACACCCATTACTTATTACGAGAAGTGGAACAACCCTTTTAGACCGTGAGCCAGGCGCACAAATCATTTTTCCTGTTGTGAAACTAGCAAAAGTGAATTCAGACTTGCATTAAGTGCACTTGCGCTGTGCGCTTCAGACCATGCGCTTAGTTTGTGGTTGTGTGAAGGTCTGATCTTAGTGTCTTACATGCATGAATATGTTGTGAATCTCGCAGGTCTTCCCACAGATGTTTGTGCAGCAGTTCAGCCCCTCCAGCAGAGCCGTGGTCTCCTGCCGTGCCCTCCTAACTGCCCCTCCAGTGTCCCTCAGACTCAAAACCAACCGCCCCCACCACCGCAAACTGCCCTGCTGCCCACCCCGACTCACGCTCACACGCAGCACACTATCAGCGGACACAATCATGTGATGCCTCAGGTGACTTATAACTTATACTGCGTTTCCCATCTAATCTGATGATGACATACTGTTCGTTATAATGATATCATTAAAGGTTAGGGTTCATATATAAAGTGTGTTGGCAAAATTTGTCAAGGAAAGAGTCTAATTCTGAGCAAAAGAAAGTATAAATTTTTGCTGAAATTGAGGCTTTTATAAAAATAAGGACATTAAGTCCTCGTCTAGCGGTCCCAAAATATTAAATGATCTTTATTGTCATTTTCTGAGAGGTGTATGATCCTAAATACTTAATCCAATACAAAGATGCGTCTACATCCACTTGTGCATCTGACATTATGAGTTTGGTTTTAAAACATGCAGGAATTAAAAAATAAAGTGCAGCACTTGCTTGATTTATCAAGAGTTAAGAAAGAAAAGACCCATAAATGATTTTCCTCATGCTGACTAAGATGTAAAGCAAGGACACAGGCCCAGATATATACTCGCTTAGAGAATTACAGTTTTAAAAATATCAGTTTTGACAAGAATTTACAAAGATTTAATCTGTTATGTCTTAAGGGAATGTTTGGAAAAATATCTGATGTGTAATATTATATTAAATCCCTACATTACAGTAGATCTTACAACTGTCTGTCTTGATGTCAATCAAACAATAAAGAAAAGAAAAAAGTTCAACATATACAACATAGACTTTTTGTGTTCAATTTATTAGTTTTACAGTGATTTTTAGGTATGGATACGGTGATTTTTGCTTTGGAACCTTAAAAACTTTAACTGGATTTTTCTCAAAATTTACTTTTGCTGACTCGACCTCAAACAGGTGTAGCTCTGTCATTTGTCAGATTTCAACAAATCAAAAAGATTTTTTTTTTTACTCATTTAAAAAGAATTCATTCCGACTCATTTTGCCAGTATGGGTAACATAAGATCTGAGCTCATTGGAGATTCTCCCTGTTTTCTCTCAAATGTTTCCTCTGGTTTCTTCCTTCGAAATGTCTTTTCCTATCTCTACACTTTGTCTCTGCAGCCGGTGGCGTCTCTGCAGCCGTCTGCGCAGACCGTGTCTTATTCCAACCCTTCGTGCCCTCAGGTCATCCTTCCTGTTTCTCCTTCCCAGCAGTACAACATGGTACTACTACACTTCTCTCAATGTATTTACACTTTATCCTCTATCCTTACCTTCATTTACCTTCATCTGCTGAAGAGTCTCTCGCTCTTTCTCTCTTTTTTGTGAGAGTTTGTCTTAGGATGTTGTAATTAATTTTGGGAGATTTAGTCAGTGTCTCTCTCTCTGTATCTCTCTCTCTCTCTCTGTATCTCTCTCTCTCTCTCTCTCTTTTCAGGGAGATGAGTTGACTCAAGGTTTTGGACAGATGTCTCTCAGTCGTCAGGGCTCCAGTGAGGCCCCGGAGCCGCCCGGCCTGTACCCGCCTCCGCCTGCCGTGCTATCCCAGCATCCCCCACCACAGCCCAGCTACATCATGCCCCCTCCACCCACTGGATATCAGCCTGCTGCCCCCCACCCGCACCCTCCACCACCCCCACCTCCACCCACGCAGCCAATACTGCAGACAGCTGCACCTGCGCAGAGCTACATGCAGCCGCCTCCACCCCCTCAGCAGGTACGTCAATTTAGACTTCTCATCGCTCTCCAGTGAAATCTGTACAGATATTTCTGCTACTGCTCTGAGGTGATGATGGTAACTGTAATTTCATGTGTATAATCTTATTTTCTTGACAAAAAAGAAACAAAGTTGGACAACAGCGATATAAAATGTTTAATATGATAACTAAGTGTGATGAAGTAAAGCAAAGGGTCAGAGCTCATGCAATGTGTGTGCGTGCGTCCATGTGTGCGTTTTCATTGTTATCCCTCTCCCCAAATGTCCCCAAAAAAAGATAGAAATACATTTTTTGACCTTGTGGACATGTTTTGGTCCCCATGAAGAAACAAGCTGATCAATTAAACAATGATATTTACTTGAAAATATAAAATAGGCAAACATTTTCTATAAGGGTTTGGGTTCGAGGGAAAGGGATAAAATTATAATGATGATGTGTTTAGGTCATCAGTGTATAATCTTCTCTGTTTCTTCAGATCCAGGTGCAGTATTATTCTACAGGTGCACAGTATCCAAATTCAGGTCAGCAGTACCGCTCCATATCTCATCAGGTGTCGTACCCTACACAGCGCTCTCAGCCTCTGCCTCCATCAGCACAGCCCTCAGGTCAGTGTCCTCATCAATTCTAATATATAAATACTAGTGTATCACAAAATTAGTGATGGAAAAATAATCCTTGTGATGAAAGAGAGGTGTGGTGTTTTTAACTGAAGCTTAAACGCCACAGACAGGAGAGAGAAGAGCATGTGGTTGTGTATAAGGAGATGACACAGATAGAGAAGAGGACTGGTGTTGATGTGTGTGTGTTTGTACCATCAGCTCCTATGCAGCCTATGATGACCAATCAACAGCCTGCGTACCAGAGCATGATGGGAGTTCAGCAGCCACAGAGCAGCAGTATGATGAACCCACAGCGTGCGGGAATGAATGGACAGATGCAGGGAATGATGGTCCAGTATCCCCCTATGCCCTCATATCAGGTGTGTGTCTGTGTAATTGACATATGAACTGTTTGACTGACACATAAACTGTGTGATTGATACACAAACTGTGTGACTGAAATATGCACTGTGTGATTGACGTGCGCTGTGTGATGGGCACGTGCGCTGTGTGATGGGCACGTGCGCTGTGTGATGGGCACGTGCGCTGTGTGATGGGCACGTGCGCTGTGTGATGGGCACGTGCGCTGTGTGATGGGCACGTGCGCTGTGTGATGGGCACGTGCGCTGTGTGATGGGCACGTGCGCTGTGTGATGGGCACGTGCGCTGTGTGATGGGCACGTGCGCTGTGTGATGGGCACGTGCGCTGTGTGATGGGCACGTGCGCTGTGTGATTGACGTGTAAACTGTGTGCTCTTCTCAGGTGCCTGTAGCCAATGAGAGTCAGACTGTAGTCCAGCCGCAGTATCAACAGTCAGTGATGGTTCCCACGGGTCAATCGGTTCAGGGTGCGATGCCGACCGCTGCACCCATGCCTGTCTATTATGGCGTCCTGACACCCACACAACAAAACAGCACAAGGTAAACACATACACTCCCTAATTTATCTCTATGGCAAAAGGCTGTGTAGATCTTAGCTGACTGTGTGTTTGTGTGTTTCAGTCCCTCGGTGGGTTACCTGCAGCCCCCCAGTTCAGACCAGTACCAGATGAGCCAGTCTGCCTCACCCTGTAGCCCTCAGCCAATACAACAGCAGTATTCAGGTAATATTTTATACTATTGTGCACAAAAACAATCAGTTCCCTTATGTGTCATGCCAGCGCACCTAATTTATTGTAGAAATGAGCAATTCCTAGCACATGGCAACCCCAACGTCAGATTTTAGCAAATGTTTCCAACAATGTGACCATTTCAGTTGTCAGTATTTGGTGGTTCAAATATCAATGCGAGGTGAAGTTTTTTTTCCATAGTTGGGTAAGTTTAGCTAACAACATCCATAACATTGTTCCTCCTCATGAAAAAATTTGTTCTTTGAAGAGCTGTCCTTTCATTCGTTGGGTATTTCTTCTCCAAAAAACTTGGAGACAACTTGGTCTTTTTTTTTGTCACACTCACAACACATGTACACTGTCATCATCTAAAATATAAAACATTTTTCTGATGTCTGGACTCTTATCATCAGGTGTTTAGTAAAATATAAACGGATGATTAAGTATATTGGTAATAAACACGTTCTCTATGGAATTATATTTCATGTTTTGACAGAAAATGTCACATCTATAATACTGAAATCGCTCAATGTTTCTTTTCTGAACTGTATGTTTGAGAACTCATAATATTATTATTCTATTTGAATTCCATGTGGGAATGACATAAGTTAACTCAAAACGTTCAAGCATCAAAGTCTGTGCGTCTGGTGTGAAGATCCAGTGGTACAGCTGGTGAATCAGTAATGTGTTGATATATTAAAGCAATGAAATACCAGCTTTATGTTGATGTTTTAGGGGTTCCTCCTCCTGGGCCTGGTGTCATGGTCATGCAGCTGAGTGTTCCCAATGGACCGCAGCAGACCCAGAATCCTCCACTGGTGCAGTGGAACCCCTGTAAATACTACAGCATAGAGCAGAGACCCGGCAAACCTGAGCCACAGGTATCATAGTAAACACATACACCTCTTACTGGAGAAACTTTCATCTTAATATTCACACCTGTATTATTTCCTCGTATCTCTCAGCATTATCTGAAGCTTCATGTAAAAGTCTCTCAGATATAGACAGTGTATATGATGATGTTCTCCTCATTACACCTGTATGTATGTATGTTTGGTGTGCACTCAGCTCAGCAGTCCGCTGGCGTCTCCCACTCAATCTCCCGCTCCGTCTCCCTCGGGCAGTATGAATAATGTGTGTCCGGGTCTCGGACCGCTGCCTCTCATCTCTCAGTTCCCTCGACCCGGTGGACCAGCACAAGGTACACGCGTGCGCTCTCTGCTTAGGAGTTGTTGCGAAACTCTTGTTGTTTTTTATTGCATGGCCTCATTTATTTTTCTATGTGTGTGTTTATAATTTATGTTTGTGTGTTCAGGACACTGACAGTGTGTTTCTATATCAACAGACGGCCGTTATTCTTTACTTGGACAACCGCTACAGTACAGTCTGTGTCCTCCACCCATCATGCACAACCACAGCCAGTCCTATAACTCTCATCAGGTACATGTCTGTCTGTCTGTCTGTGTCTGTCGTTCTGCCTGTCTGTCTGTTGTTCTGTCGGTCTGTCGTTCTGCCATTCTGTCTGCCTGTCTGTCTGTCATTCTGCCTGTCTGTCATTCTATCATTCTGTCTGCTGTTCTGTCATTCTGTCAGTCGTTCTGTCTGCCGTTTTGTCATTCTGTTTGTCTGTCTGTTCGTTCTGCCTGTCGTTCGTTCGTTCTGCCAGTCGTTCGTTCGTTCTGCCAGTCGTTCGTTCGTTCTGCCTGTCGTTCTTTGTTCTTTCGTTTGTTTGTTTGATCTGCCTGTCGTTCTGTCGTTTGTTTGTTTGTTCGTGTCGTTATGTCATTCTGTCTGCCGTTCTGCCATTCATTTTATTGTTGTGTCGTTCTCTTTGTCGTTGTGTCACTCGTTCTGTTTGTCGTTGTGTCACTCATTCTGTCTGTCGTCTGTTGTTCTGTCATTCGTCTATTGTTGTGTTGCTCTGTCTGTTGCTCTGTGTGTCGTTCTTGTTTGTTGTTCGTTCTGTCTGTCGTTCATTCTCTCTGTCTGTCGTTCTGTTTGTCTGCTGTTAAATCATTTCTCAGTTTATTCACTGTGTGTCATCTCTTTCCTGTGTGTTTGCTCAGAGTCAAGGTGGAATGAAACACGGGGCTCGGGGTAAAAGACAAACACTCAAATCTGCCTCAACTGATCTAGGAACTACTGATGTGGGTAAGACACACGACCTCAAAGTCATTGTTTTCTCTACCTTTTAAAAAAACTTGAGGTCTTAATGTGTTCGATTCACTATTTGAATGACGTAATCAAACCCTCTTGTTTATCAATCCATCCAACCACTTGTTGTAAATGAAGTTCCCATGTGTATTAAAGATCTCGTTGTTGATGATCTCTCTCTTTTTCTCTGTCTGTTTCCCGGCAGTCGTGAGTCGAGTTTTGGAAGTGACCGATCTCCCCGAGGGAATTTCTCGTCCTGAGGCGGAGAAGCTCTTTAACCAGCTTTCACTCTGTGGTGCCAAGATACAGTGGCTCAAAGATCCACCGTGTTCCCGCGGCCCCGCGACCTCCTCGTGTCCTGGAGGAGGAAGAGGAGGCGGTGCCAACGACCCTGCCAACCTTTACACCGTAGTGGCCGTGTTTCCCAACACGATGGCCGCCCAAAGCGCCTCCTTTAAACTCAACAACAGCGGCGGGAGTTTGTTTAAATTGCGCGCAACAAAAAAGAACTACGACTTACGTGTGCTGGAGAGAGCGAGCTCGCAGTGAGTCCGGAGAGAGACGGAGATTCGGCTCACGGAGAGAGACAGACTGAGCTGAAGATGTCAAAGGGATGAGATGGTTCTCATATTCTTTAGGGATTTTTAAATTATTTTATGTCATTACCAAAAGAGCACATATAACAGAGACGTGTGGCGTGGTACATGTATGATATGACACGTACACAGACACATGCAAACGGAGTCGTGTTAAAGGCACAGTTCACTCAATACTTCTGCTATCGTTTACTCGTTCAGATCTGTGTGAGTTTGGTTTAGAGGAGCTTCTGTGAATTATGAAAGTATTTCTCATGAATTATGTTCAAATCTACTGGACGTCCTTCATGAGGTGAAGTAAATGACAGCAGGATGAGTGAAGTGTTCCTATAATAAACTTGACAAATCCTCCTCTTCCTCTGCAGCCCTTCATCTGCATCTCATCCGTCTCTCTTTCTCCAGCAGACTCTCTCTGTTTCTCTCTCTCTATCTCTCTTTCTCTCGCCTGCTCACCTTCTTTCTTCCTCCTTCACTTTCTTTCTTTCATTTCTTGCTTTCTGTTTAGCCTTAACGCTGTTGTGGACTTCTGTATTGCGCTCTTTATCCCCCCCTCGCTCAGATGAAAACTTCTTTTCTCGGTTCAGTATATTTATATAAGTGATGTAAGGATTATAAGAAATGATCTATATATTCAGTGATTCTTTTCCCGTGGATAAGTTGAACTCCTTCCTCGTTGTGTTTGCGTTTTTCTTTGAGCTGTGCAGAAAGTATCGAGGTATTTAAAAGTGCACAATGATTGCGAATGTCTACTGTAAATTCCATTTAATCTGTTATTTTTTGTTTGTTTTTAAGAATATAAAAGACAACTAAAAGATATTCAAAGTGTCTGCTGTGTTTAATTTGTCTTGAATGAACGTGTGTGTGTGTGTGTGTGTGTGTGCGTGCGTGTGGGTTGGTCTATGTGGTTTACGAGGACATGAATAGTGTTTAATGACATGTTTATTATGCTATAAAGGTGGTTTACGGGGACACAGAGAGTGTCCCCATAAACAGAAAAGCTAAAAAAACATACTAAATGGTAGTTTTTCATAGATTAAAGACTGGCAACAGGTTTTTGTGACATTGGGGTTAGGGACTGGGGTAGGCAAGGGGAATAGAATATAACAGTTTGGACAGTATAAAATACATTGCGTCTATGGAGATGTCCCCGTAAACCACATACACCAACATGTGTGTGTGCGTGCGTGCGTGCATGCGTGCGTGCGTGTGTGTGTGCATAAATGAATAAATGCTTTTCATCAGCTGATATCAGTTGTGTTACATTTGTGTCAAATAGTGATTTAGATCTTTTAGTAAGTTGTGTATACAGTAACACAAACTGTATAAAGTGTGACATTTTACAATACAGTATTTGTTTGATATCATAATGGTGCACTAATAGCAATAACAGCGAGATTTGAGATCATTGGTTTCTGGTGCTACATTATTTTCAGCTTCTATTGTCAGTGCGTCACGGTGAAATAACGCCGTAAAAATCTAGATTTCATTTTGAATATAATTGCCAATTAAAAGGGTTGTTCACCCAAAAATAAAAATAATCTCATCATTTACTCACCCTCATGTTGTTATAAACCTGTAGAAAAGATTTTTTTTTCTGACGTAGACAGAGGAAGATATTTTGAGGAGTATTTGTAACCAAACCGATCAGAAGCCCCATTCACTTCCATAGTAGGAAAACTGAATACTATGGAAGTGAATAGGGTGGTTTGGTTACAAATATTCCTCAAAATATCTTCCATTTATGTTCATCAAAACAAATGTATACAGGTTTATATAAACAACATGTGGGTGAGTAAATGATAAATTATCCCTTTAACCTCCTAAACCCGAGCTTTGGTTTGTATTTTTTCAGATTTCTATCAGCTATTTTGGGGTTAAAAGAACCAATAAATAAAATAAATAATAATTATTATTATTTTTTAAATGAATTGGTGTAATGGTCCATGTTTGTGTACAACAGGTTCCAGTTACACAGAATTAACTATTATGGTGCGAACAACAACAAAATGTGACATCACATATGTGGACATCCAGGTCTTAGGAGGTTAATGTAAAATCTATTGTGAGATCTGACTGGGACATGTCTTTAATTCATTCAATGAGGTTCATCATGTTAAGGTGTTGTGAGAGACTTTTGATGAATATTATGATGGATTACTGTAAGTGTAAAAGGTCACCAGTATCCCAAAGTGAGTTCAGAGGGTCAGCTGTACGACTCCAACAGCTGGGACTGCCTGAAGTTTCCTCAAATATCCACACATGGATCTGTCTGCTGATGAAGACCACCAACTGCAAATGAAGACCACCAACTGCTGACTCTTCTTCAACCTCTTCAGTCTAACCAACATGAATGAATGATTCAAGCGGAAGATCAGCGTACTCACAGGTAAGACATTAAATACAAATGAGATGAGCTCAATCCAGGGTTATTTAAAAAACACTTCATCTTTAAAGAGTCCTTCAGCTGTTTCTGAGACGTCTGCTGAAGGTCTGAAAGAGTTTCACTAAATGATGTTTTCTGTGTGTCTCTGCAGAAATGTTGATAAAATTTTTACAGTTACCATGTTTTTTTAACTGTAGTAAAACCATGGTTAATTTTTGTAAGGGGTAGCCATGAGTTGTAATGTGCATTAAAAAGCAATCAGAGCAAACGTTGTTTCTTTAAACACAATTTTACACTTCAGTTGTGTTTTTATGAAATATTGAGAGTTTGATTGATTTGAAAACTTTATTTCTGCTGTTTTCCAGTAAATGCAACATCTGAAGGATTTTCTTGACTGAATTGATGTTAATGATGATGAGAGATTCTCTGGTTTAGTTTTCTCTGCTGGTTTCTGAAGGTGACGCTGAAAATCATGGCACAGTTTGATTCGTGAGTGTGAATCATTTTTCCTCTTTCCATTTTTCTTCTCTGTAGTTTTCTCTCAAACAGTGAATCTAATGAGTTTACAGAGCTGATGTGTTATTGTGTGAAGACATTTAGACATCAAAGATAGAAACTCTTAATCTTAAAGAACAAAAAATTAAACTGAAGACGTTCACAAGTCCCCAATTACAGACTTGTGGTATTTAACATGAGATGGACCTTGTACATTTTTCACAACTTTAAAAGACTTCATTAAAAGAGTCATTTCTATTAAGAAAACCTTGTGTAAATGAGGTGATTTTAACAATCTTCAGTTATGAATAAAATATTTGTCATAGAAGATAAAGAAATTGACCAAACTACAAATATTTTCTTTTACACTCAATGTTATGACTGAATAGATTTTAGTTGAAAAGACAAAAATCAATCTTTCCAAAATGCCTGTACACAAATGACATAAAGACTCCTCGCTACTCCGTATTACAAAATGAGCATTTTCCCCAATGTCCTTACACTTGTCCTAGTTGGATATATTTTGTGTTATATCTTCAGATGAATTTCTTTTACTTTATTTCCAAAATATATACCGTGAAATTAGCCCTCTATAGTTGTCATGATGACGTCAGAGGAAAACTATCTGTGTGATTCAACAGTGAGACACAACCCACCAAAACAAATCCAGCTCATATTTCACTTATTACAATCTTTTTATAAATCTGTTATTATTAATGATCCTACAAAAACTTTTTTCTTAATGCAAAATTCTTTGTTTCCTTAAGATTTTTTGGATTAATGATGTCATGCCCCTGACTGTTTGTGTGAAATTCACACAGTAAAAATATACAGTATACACCATTTCATGAAAACCAATAAAATCATTGATCTAAAAGTGTGGGAACGCTGTTTGTACTCTGTTTAAACATCATTTTTAACTCTTTGTTAACTCATTGTTTACATTGTTAACTCTTTACTGTTTGTGCTCTTGAGAGTCCACAGTCCACACGTCACTTCTGTCTCATTTTATAAAATACATTCATTTATTATAAAATCTGTTTAATTAAATCTCAGAAAATAAGGCTGCTAACTAACACTACATTGTATAATTTAATTAGCTTTGTTTCATTAAAATTGTAAGTTTTAGAATATTATATCTCATATATTTTCTTTGGGGGGGGGGTGAAGGGATGCATCGTACACAAGTGGGCACCGCATGCTAATAAAGTTTGAGAAGCGCTGCTTTAAAGGGATAGTTCACCCAAAAAAGAAAATCTGTTATTTCTTTTCCCTCATCACTGACAATAGGCCAAACAATATGAGTCAATTGAAATAAAACATATGGTCACTTGTTGCCCTAAAATTTGCATTTAACTCCACTTAAGATTGCTGAACAGGACATTTACATTTTTCATTCGCTCAAAATAAATCTCATTCCAGCAGCAATATATTCTTGTTAGATTAACGAAACATTTCCTGTCCTACACATGGTCAGTTAATAATATGACAAACTTTATTTCACACATCTTATTTTAACTACTTTAATGAAACGTGTAATGTTGAGAGGACTCTGAATCTGTGCCTCTTTAAAAAGACGACACCTTGCAAAGTAAAGCTTACATCAAATAAAGCAAAGGTTTCAACTTCACACAGAGACCTCAACACACAACACACACAAACACACACAAACACACAAGTCTCAATAATGATGACAGACAGAAATCAAATCTCATGATGAGCTCTTAACTTCACCACAAAAATAATAAACAACAACAATAATAATAACAACAAACAACCGCAGTAGTGTAAATAAAGACAACAAACAGCAAAACAAAACTCATATAACACTAGCAGTTCATTTATGCATGCTGCAATGCATGATGGGTAAAATCCGATAGATGTAAATAAGCTTAAATAAATTGATTCGACTTAAAATTTGTTGTTAAATGAGAGAAATCATGCAATCCATGCATTAAACTAAACTTGTTTTAACTTTGTTAAAACAAAATGAGGGTCAACAGTGATGTTGATCTAAACCTGTGAGTTTATCCTGTTGAAGATGAGGAGATATTTTGATAAATGGTGATACCCATTGATTTTCATAATATTTGATTTTCCTATGGTTCGGCAGCTGTGTGCTTATTATCATTTATCCAAATATCTTCTCTTGTGGTCAACAGAATAAACTCCTAAAGGTCTAGAACAACATGAGGATGAGAAAATTATGACAGAATTGTAATTTTTGACTAATCTATCCTTTCTTCATCTTCATCTTTATTGTGTTTTATAGTATGGGTGACAAGGACTCATTGGATATTCATGACAATCCTCCTGCACCAGACAATGTGGTGATAGAGGAAGATCATACAGTAGGTTCAGTAATGTGATGATACAGTGATGGTTTTTGTGTGGGTTTTTATGATTTCTGTAGCATGATGTATACGTGTACTGTAAGTACAAACCAGTGTAAAGGTTACCTTTGCTTTAAATGTCCTATTATAAAGTCAACATGACTTTGAATGAGGCTTACAGTTTATGTCATAAACATGACTTTTGTGTGTATGTGTTTGCAGGTGTATTTTATTTATGATGAAGAGGTTGAAGAGGAGGAAAAGGATGAACCTCCACCTTCAGAACCGATTCAACCAGTAAACGACAGACCACACAAGTTTAAAGATCACTACTGCAAGAAGCCCAAGTTCTGTGATGTGTGTGCCAGGATGATCGTGCGTAAGTCCACAGGTCCTGTGATGTTGAGCTGCTGCGTGATGTTTTATTGTGAAGGTTTAAATGTTTCTTTGTCTTTTTGTGTCTGTAGTCAATAATAAATTTGCTCTGCGGTGTAAGGACTGTAAGAGTAGCATCCATCATCAGTGTGTGACTTATGTGCAGTTTCAGCGCTGCTTCGGCAAAATAGTGAGTAAATCTCTGAAGCTGTCAACACGAAAAAACAAGACAGAAATGATGCATTCAGTAAGAATGATGGTCAGTCATTGACTCCTGATTCTCTCTCTTCAGCCTCCAGGTTTCAGACGAGCGTATAGTTGTCCTCTCTACAGCGCTCAACAAAACACCACAGTTAAAGAACTGCTTCCCTTCTGTAAATCACACACACACACACACAAAATATTATGTATAATATTGTTACCAATTTTTTTTTAGTAAATATCAGATTTTTTACAGTGTATTTTACTTTTAAAACATACAAATATAAATGGTTTAAACCCAAAATGCTAAAAAATAAATCCACTTAGTTCTTATCCAAATTACAAGTTAAATTTGTTTCTGTCACAACAAAGGCCACTAGGTGTCAATGGTTAGCTGCAAACTCTTGTCACAAGTTAATAAATTACTGTCACTGCATTATTATTACTGCTGAAGGGTTTTGAAATATGACAACTACATTCTTAGAGATTTCCAATGATATATAGTTTGTCAAGATGTTTGAAGATTCATAAATATATCATCATTTATATGTATTCAACGGGGTCAGTGACATTTAAGCAAATGACTGTCACTATACAATTTCCATCATCAAATGGGCTTAAAATATGAAAACTGCATTCTTAGAGCTTTCCAACAATATATAGTTTGGCAAAATTATTTCAGGTTTATAGGATATTTACAAATAAATATGTAATAACACATTGGCCCCACCTGTTGGCCCATGACATTTAAGATGTCGTTCCTTTTTGCAAAATGGTGATGAAATCT